>NW_026058630.1:0-22750 GCF_023721935.1 Panthera uncia
GGGGAGGGGGGCCTCTGGGACCCTCTGTGTCTGGGGAGGGGGGCCTCCAGGGCTCTGGGAACCTCTGTGTCTGGGGAGGGGGGCCTCTGGGAACCTCTGTGTCTGGGGAGGGGGGCCTCTGGGACCCTCTGTGTCTGGGAAGGGGGGCCTCTGGGACCCTCTGTGTCTGGGGAGGGGGGCCTCCAGGGCTCTGCGACCCTCTGTGTCCGCAGGAAGCTCCCTGTTCCGTGGAGTGGGCACGGGCACTAGGAATGGCCCCTCCGCCCTGTGGTTCAAGGCCAGCACGGAGCAACCTGGGGCACTGTGGGTGGAGCCCGGAGCTGGGACAGCACCGCGGCCCTGGGCTAGGAAGGTGAACGTCCCATCCCACGAGCACCCGGCCAGTCTCAGACTGTCAGGGCATTCATGCTCTCGGACCTGCCAACTCTTTGCACTGACACCATGTGCGGATGCTACCACGCATGTCTGAAGATAAGGCTAAGGCTCGGGGGCCTTCTCGTGGCGCCAGTGCGGTCTGGTAGCTGAGCCGTTACCACCAGTCTACAGCTTGGCAGACGTAAGAGAAAATGTGGTAGCACCGAGAGCTGCCCCCTCCTGCCAGGCCCTGGGGGTCCTATTCTGTACAAGGAGGGTTTCTGGAATGTTCCTGAGCCCCCAGCAAGGATTGGAGCTTCCAGCACTAAGGGATTCCTGGCCCAGATGTGGGCCTCATCTGACCGGTCTGCACAGCAATACTGGAACAGCGGAAGAGGCTGGAGGGCCAGGGTCCGGAAACCAACTATGGACTGATGGGTAAAGCCCATGAGGAGGCCACGTGACTGTACTTATTACAGTTAACTGTCCTCATGCCACACAGGCCACGTCAGTGGTGCTCAGCCAGGAACCACAACACCATCGGGAAACATCTGGCAACGTCTGGGGAAACTCTTTTTTTTTTTTTTAATTTTTTAATGCATATTTATTTTTGATAGAGTATGAGCGGGGGAGGGACAGAGAGACAGGGAGACACAGAATCCGAAGCAGGTTCCAGGCTCCGAGCTGTCAGCACAGAGCCCGACGCAGGGCTCGAACCCACGGACCGTGAGATCATGACCTGAGCTGAAGTAGGACGCTCAACCGACTGGACCAGCCAGGCGTCCCCGATCTGGGGAAAGTCTTGCCTGTCACATGTGGGCATTTAGTGAGCGGAGGCCAGGGATATTGCACGACACCCTTACAGGGTGCCCGCGACGCCCACCACTGAGGGTGACCCGGCCCCCGACGCCAGCAGTGCAGAGCCCGAGCTCCCAAGAGAAACGCCAACCCGTAAAACAACCACAATACTACAGCTGTCCCCACATGGTGTTTACCAAGGGCCAGGACGGTTCCGGCCACTGGCCACACACGGACGCGTTAACCGGCCCACAACAACTCGGGCGGTGGACGCTGAAGGTCACACTGTGTCCCCCAAAAGATATGCTGAAGTCCCGGCCCCTGGTCCCCGCGAACGTCACCTTGTTGGGAAATAGGGTCTTTGCAGGCGTAACCTGGTTAAGATGAGGTCAGTAGGGTGGCCCTGATCCAATGGGACTGGTGACCTTGTAAGAGGGGGAGACCCCATGTGAAGACAGAGACCTGGGGAGAAGGCCGCCACACGGAGACAGAGGTGGACACTGGATGATACGGCACAAGTCAAGGGTCACCAGCAGCGGGGAGGCAAGGAAGGTTCTTTCGGGGTCTCAGGGGACCAGGACCTATGACACTCTGCTCTCAGCCTTCTGGCCTCCGGACTATGAGAGGGTTAATTCCTACTGTTTCCCATGCCCCGTGCACGGCACCGGGTAAGGCAGCCCCAGGATACAAACACAGTGGGTAATACTGCCCCATTTCACAAACGGGGAAACAGAGGCACAGAGACATTCTGGATACTTGCCCGAGCTCACTCAGCTACGCACCTGCCTCTTCAGCCTCTCGGCCCTTACGTTTCTGAGCAGAACACGGGGGTTTTTGTTTGGTTTCCCTGAGGGTCTTGTGAAGGGTTGTGTTGGGCTCTGTCTCTTGGGAGCAGTGGTTCAGGGGGAGCCCTTACATTGGGCACAGTCCCCCCACCACAGCCGTGCCCGTGCTCAGCGGGCCGGGCGCCCCCAGGAGACAGAAAGGAGAAAGGCAGAGTCCACTTCTAACTTTGTGGGAAAAACACTCAAGTGCTAAGCACGTCCACGACGAAAGCCTACCTTCATCCCCTGAGTGCTCATCACATTCCCGCCTCCCCTTTTCGGGCCCACGGGCCTGTCGGCTCCGCCCTGGACAACACGTGAAGTTGTCCTTCTCTATCTGACGCAAGACAAACCAGCTCCAGCTTCCGGAACACAGAAAGAGCTCACCGGCGCTCAGAAAGAGTCCGGAGACCTCCAGACTCAGTGCCCTTCAGTGTCACCCACAGACACAGGAAGGAGTCCACAACTGATGGGTCACGGGTGGCGTCGGGGTGGGAGCAGGGTTCTCTGGGTGGGGAAGGTCCACATGGAGAGACAAACCAGGGCCCTGAAACTCAGCCTGCCGACCTGGGGGGCTGCCCATGGTGTGGCTGGGGTGAGTGGGTGGGCACCAGGGACGAAGGGAGGTCAAGAGACATCAGAAGGCCGGGACAGAACAACGGAAGTGGGGAGGCCAGGGAGGACGAGGCAGATACATGGGAAGCAGGGTGTCAGGATGCTCTCAGTCCCTGTGCTGAGTGGTGACCCCCACTGTGCACTGGGGGTGGGGCCTCTCCCAGGACCCCTGCCGGCCCCCATCACCACCCTGACCTGCGCGGGTCACCCGGAGGCCTTTGAG
The DNA here is from genome assembly GCF_023721935.1 of Panthera uncia. Taxonomy (NCBI): domain Eukaryota; kingdom Metazoa; phylum Chordata; class Mammalia; order Carnivora; family Felidae; genus Panthera; species Panthera uncia. The sequence continues at coordinate 2,815 of NW_026058630.1, forward strand.
GCCAAAACCAAAGACCTGCACTCTCCTGAGCTGGGCCAGACCCCCCCACCCACCAAAGCCGCTGGATGCTCCGCGTGGAGGGGGTGGTCTCCCCGATACCAAGGAAACAAGACAGAAAAACACACTTAAAACAGAACAACAAAAAAAAACCTCCTCCAAAACAGAAACCTGATGTGCCCATTCTTACATCTGCAGCCGTGAAGCCTCTCGAAATGCTGCTTTCGCAACAGACAGCCAGATCGGGGTCACCCCAGGAACCAGTTCTAGGATGGCAAGGGCTGGAGGGGCCGAGACTTCCAGTGAAGGTTCCCACAGAAAGATAAAGCCTGGGAACCTTCCTCCCTGCGAGCAGGTGGCTGGCCTGCGCCACCAGGTGGCGGAACGTGGGTACTACCGCCCTCCGCAGGTGGTTCAGTTCAACCCTAATGGAGAAAGGAAAAGGCAGGAAAAACCAGCCATTCCCGAAGAGAACACTCTTTCGTGAACCATGGTCACGTGAAATCATTCAATCCCTCACTCACTGGAGGATGCCACCTTAAGAGAATCAACGAGACAAACATCATCTTCGTGTTTATCAATGGTGTGATTCAGGGCCTCTGTGCCTGCAAGGGCGCGTTCCCACACCCTCCCTTCCCGGCAGACACGTCCCAGGGTCTCCGGCCAGCCTGCCTTCCTAGGGGGTGAGGCTCAGGGTCACCAGGCATGATCTGCCACCTCTGGGGGAACCCACAAGTGCCCCGAAGCATGCTACGTGCATTCCCATCAGACACCCTGTGCTTGGGGGCAGAGGAGGGAGAGAAAATGGGAGAAAGGGACACAGTTTCCTTTTCTGTCCCTTTTAAAGGGGCAGACACCTGGTATGACCCCCTCCCCAGCCTGTCTTAATCCCACCTTCCAATCCTAGTGCCCTGGGTCTGGGCACTGTGGAGTCTGCTCCGTGACAGATCTGTCACCTTCCAGATGGGATGCTCCGTCTGTGAGCCCCACGGCATCTGGCCCAGTGGACAGTGCCCATTCAGACATCGTTGTGGGGCTGAAAACCAGCCCCAGATGCAGTGGCTTGACATGCCAGTCCCAGGTCCCCAAACTGCTGGCCTGCCTATCTCAAAAGGAGGTGGTCATGAGAAAGGGTCCAGGTTGCTGGGTGTTACAGATGAAGAGTCTGGAGGTATTCAGGTGTGGGAGCACCTGGTGAACACTACAACAGTTTTGGCTCCCATAGTGGGTTGAGTTGTGCCCCCTCACCCCCACCATGTCCTAACCCCTGGGACCTGTGGATGGGATCTAATTTGGATATAGAGTCTTTACGGATATAATTAAGGTAAGGAGCTCCAGATGAAATCATCATGGATTAGGATGGACCTTACATCCAGTAACAGGGACAGAAAAAGGAGAGGGAGATGTGACAGGCAGAGAGAAGGCCACATGACCACACAGGCAGAGATGGAGATACGTCTACAAGCCAAGGATCGCCAAGGATCAGCAAGGATCAGCAAAGATCAGCAAGGATCACCAAGGATCGCCAAGGATCACCAAGGATCACCAAGGATCGCCAAGGATCACCAAGGATCACTAAGGATCACCAAGGATCAGCAAGCATTGCCAAGGATCACCAAAGATCCCCAAAGATCCCCAAGGATTGCCAAGAATCACCAAGAATCAGCAAAGAACGCCAAGGATCACCAAGGATCGCCAAGGATGGCCAGCCACCCCAGGAACTGCAAGAGGCAGAGGGAGCGCAGCCCTGTGACTCCTTGATTTCAGAATTCTGGCCTCCAGAACCGTGAGACGATACATCTTGTGGTTTAAGCCGCCCAGCGTGGGGTCATCCGTTATGGCGCTGTAAGAGACTCTTACGGTCTCCTTCCGGCGACGCCCTCCCTGTTGTCTGGGAGTCCGATGCCTGAGAAAGAGCAGAAGGGGCCCCGACGAGAGCCCCGAGTCCTCAGAGGCTGCCGTGCCAGCTGCGCACTCAGGGAGAAGCAGGGTCTCCGGAGAGGGGTGAGGGGAGGGGGGCGCAGGGGAAGCAGGTCCGCTTGGCAGGGACTCAAATCTAGCTCACACCTCCTTTGCCAGTGCGAGGAAAACAAAGGACCTGCAAACTGAATGAGAAATGGTGGCTCATTACCCCTGAGGTGTGATGATGGCTTAATTATTTTCCTGACTGGGGAGAGCTGCTTTCTGACAGCAGGTGCAAATGAATTCTCCGCTGTTTTAAGGAGTGATTGGCCCAGGACAGGCAGGAAAACTGGAAAACCTAATTAAACCGGGAGCCTCGTGAAGTCAGGGGAGTGGGCCGCTTGTTTGCTGGCGACAGAGGGGCTGAGGGCTCTGGCCGGTCCGGGGTGGGCGTGGGGGGTGCACAGGGCAGGAGGAGCCACACGGGGTGATGGGGACCCCACACGAGCCGCACAGGGAAAGCGGGTCTGGGGGCCTGGCCGCTGGGCTCCGGGGCGGTTTCAGCTGTGAACGCGGTTGCCTTCCTTTGGCTCTCTGCTGCCTCGTCTGTACAAGGGGACAGTCGCGTGAGCAGAGGGGGCTAAGGGCCGAGTGGTGGGGACTTTGCTCCGGGGTCACGTGGCCCTGGGTTGGATCCAGCGAACCTTCCGGCTCTGATGTGGGTGCAGTGTACTCAGCCCCTCGGAGCCAACACGGGACGCAAGCAGGATGCCGCGGGGCTGCCCTGGCCGTGCTCGGGCCACTCTGTTGTGTAGACGGCTGACGCCCCGCCAGGATGCACCCCTTACCCCCTGCTCCTCCCACCACGGCCTGAGAGCACAGAGCGGGGATGTGGAAGAAAGAGGCTCCCTTCTGCCTCACCTGGAGCCCCAACCAGACCTCCCTTGGGCCTTGCCTCTGTCTGGTGGAAAGCAGGACCCTCGCCCACCCACCCGTGAGGTTTGCTTGTCGGAGGGTCCGGTGGCTGCCCCGGTGGGACCACACCATCCTGGAGGCCCCCGGCTGGCCAGGCTGACACCACTGCCCTGCACCCGTCTGCTCTGGGTGGAGCCATGTCCCCAACCGGTCACTTTGTGCCACCAGTTCCAGGGCAGATTAGAGTGGGGTGGCCCCTCCAGGGGGCTCCAGGTGCAAGCTCAGAGTCCCCTGCCAACGCCCAACCTGCCCGCCGACCTCCTACCGCTGGCCCCCCAATCACCCTGCACCCCCCTCAGTCTCCTGCCCGTGCCGGGGCGGAAACACCTTGGCAAGGACTCCAATGCTCCTGGCCTCTCTCTTCTGGGCAGGGCCTGTCCAGCCACCTGCGGTGGTCCCCCGCCCCTCCCCTGTCTCGTCCTCCAGCGTCACTGCTCATATCCCTGTGCCTTCCTCTCCAGCACCTCCCGCCAGGCACACGGTCCAGAAGCCTCTCCTCCTAACATTCCGACCAACAGGCAAGGCCCCGCCCTCCAGACGAAGGGCCGAAGGAGACTGAGGCAGGGGGGAGAGGAGAGAAGGAAGCTCAGAGCTGAGGCTGGGGACCCCCAGGACAGCTGGCCGGGCAGGGAGAGAGAAGGGAGCGCCCACAACCCCTCCGGCCTGAGCCAGCTCTGCCTGGGGACGGGGATGCCCAGAGCAAGGGGCAGAGAGATGTCAAGGAGCCCTGGTGCCTCAGCCGGGGTCCTTCAGGCACTAGTGAGGATTCAGGTAGTGAGGGTGGCTCCCGGGAGCCCCACATCGCCCCCCTGCTGTGCCCAGAGCACCCCACTGGCCAGAGGACGGTAGGAACACAGATGCACACAAAGGGTCGGCCTGAGAGAGGCCAGGAAGCGACCCCTGTTCCCACCTCTGCCTTATCCGGCCTGGCCCTGGCGTCCCCGCGCCCTCCACACTGGCCTGTCCCTGCACACCCTGTGCAGGGACCGTCCATTTCCACCCTCACCCCTTCCAAGCCTCAGCCCGCTGACCCAGCCCCCATGCACCCCGCCATCCCTGGAGCCCGTGGCATTCCTACACTCCTACCAAACACCAAAGTTTTGGCAATTATCTCTTTCCTGTGTGGGTATTTTGACCACCCACCCAGCGTGTCGATTCCCAGAAGACAGGACTGAGGGTGTTCGAAGAAGGAGACGCTCTCAAACCACCTCCCCGAAGGGACCCGACACCTGCTCTGGACTCAGACCCACAGGTCGGGTTCGTCTCAGAAACTTGAGGGTCTGCAAGCACCATCCAGCCCGCGGCACCGAGGTGCACTGGGACTCCAAACACACTGCGCAGGCAGGTGCGGCCCCAGGGCAGGGACGTACGTGCTCCCCATTCCTCCAAAACGAGCCCCTGAGTCGCTTGTTTGTCCGACCTTTTATCACAAACATTTTCTTTTTATTGCACAAGTGGGGGAGGGGCAGAGAGAAAGGGAGACACAGAATCCCAAGCGGGCTCCAGGCTCTGAGCCGTCAGCACAGAGCCCGACGCAGGGCTCGAACCCACGAACTGCGAGATCACGACCTGAGCCGAAGCCGGACGCTTAACCGACTGAGCCCCCCAGGCGTCCTCTTATCATAAACATTTTCAAACACACGGAAAAGCTGAAGGTGTTTGGGAGGGACACCGTCTACCTACCACCTCGATTCCGCCCCTGACGTTTTTACTACACTTGCTGTACCAAAGAGCTGCCCGTCTCCACCCCGCGGCCGCCCTTCAGCCGATTTCATTACTTCTGACGCCTCTGCGCATAAGCTGCAGACGTATGTACACTTCCCCACAGATGCTACAGGATGTTCGTCACTAACTGCAGCTCAAAATTTGTTTACAGTTCCTTTTCGTTCTTTTGAGACAGAAATCTACAACGAGACGCACAAATCTCAAGTGTCCTACTGGATGCGTTTGGCAAATGCACACACCTGTCAGTCCTCACCTGCCAAGATGCTGACCTTGACCCCCCACCCCCAAGGAAGTCTCCCCAGTCCTTCCCTGGGGAAAACACGGTTTTTGCTTTTCTCCACCGCAGATTAGTCTTGTCTCTTCTAGAACTTCTTGTAAATGGAGCTATGCTCTTCTCCATCTGGCTTCTCTCTTTCTACAAACTGTTTTTGAGGCTCATCCATGTTCTTCCAGGTCCTAAGGGGGCAGTCACTCCTTTTTCACTGCTGTGTAATATTCCCCGACTTTCCCGCAGTTTATTTATTGACGCCCCTGCTGATGGACATTTGGGTTGTTTCCATGTCTGGCAAGAGCTACCATGAAGATTCTTGGTTTCTTTTCTGTTGTTGTTAGAAATTATCTTCTCATTCTTTGCAGTCTGTGTTTAATGGCTACAAACAGGAGGAGGAAGGCAAACCCCACCTGACTTCTCCCAGCTCCTCCGGGAATGGGATCAGCCCCCAGGCCCCCACACCACGGCTCCACTGTGCAGGGGAGGGGGGCGGCTAACCTTGCTCCAGGTCATGTCCACTTCTTAGGGCTGGCCCGTTCCATTCCAACTTCCCCCCTCCTACACCCTGGCTTCTTTGTCCAGGGAGGACAGCCAAGCACCTCCAGGACCAGTGAGGACCCATCCCCCCAGCTGCCTTGTTTCTCCCTCCAGTAAATCACTTCTAATTCTTGGAAATTTCGAAAAGGGAGACATGCCCCAGGATCTGCATAAGGTCAGGGACAATTAACAGACACCCTCACTTCCTGGGGACACAACACATTTGCTTACGTGGACCGCCCCCTCCGTGGAAGGGCTGACACCGATACTGTGGACTGAATGTTTGGATGTTGTGCCCCCACCGCCTCCAAGTCCATATATGATGGCATCTGGAGGTGCGGCCTAGGGCGGGGTTACAGTTTGATGAGGTCCTGAGGTCCCCGTGACGGGATCCGTGTCCTCCTAGGAAGGGGCCCCAGAGCTCTCTCTGCTGTGTGAGCACACAGCAAGCAGGCAGCTGTTCACCAGCCAGGAAGGCGGCTCTCACCAGAAACCCGATCAGCCGGCCCCGTGATCGTGGACCTCCCAGCCTCCAGAGCCGTGAGAACAGACGTGTGCTGTGTGGGCCCCCGGTGTGCAGTATTCTGTTAACGCAGCCCGAGCTGAGACAACCCGACAATACCGAATGTTTGCTGAGTACCCACCACGTGCGGGGCAATATGCCGGGCGTTGTGAGGGGGGCAAAGAGACAGGAGACCGTCTTCCAGTGCCCACGAGCTAACAAGGCAGACGGATGCGCGTGAACTTCCACAGGAGGGCGCTCCGGAGCCACCATCGAGGCGCAAGGTGAGTCCCAGACCCGCTTACGCGTACCTACCTCCGCACACACCTGTGTGCGTTTAGTAATAGCCACAACACAAACCTCTCGAGTGAACGAATAAATTCCTCAGCAACGTAAGAAAGGTCTTGGACCTCCGCCCCATGGTTGCGAGGTCACCCCTGAGCGGGGGAGGGGGCAGGGAGAGGGGCGGGAGCTTCCACTTTTCCTCTGATGCACGTCTGTATTGTGAAATGCTCGGCCAGCTGGTCCCCCTGCGCTCACAGAATTATGTGATTCTGCTGGAGAGACAGGACAGAAACACACGTACTCGCTCACAAGGTGGGACATCGGTCAGGCCCCACATTCGCTCGGATGTGAATCAGGAGGCAAGGGTTGTTTGGGGAACAGGGGGTCCCCTTGGGACTGGGCGACATGGAGGAGGGAGGGCCCTGTCGGGCTGCGGGGGAAGGAGGGGCGCTTCCCCCAAGGGGGCTCGCGGAAGGAGCTCTGAATGCAGGCTTTTGTCTGGTAAGAATACGGGCGATGGGGACTCGTTCCCCTGGTCGCCGACATCGCGTGACTGCCCACTGTGCGCCAGGCACGGGGCTAGGGGCAGAGGGCAGAGGGCAGACAGTGGCTCCTCCTCCGGGGACCATGGCTGGTTGGAGCGGCAGGGACCAGCTTGTCCACGGCGTGGGCTCTGGCAGCCAGCGTGTTGCTGCCAGCTTCCAACCCGTGGCTCTGAGACCCCAGGAGGTGCCTGTGTCCCCGAGGTCTCTGTTGCCCCGTCTGTGACCTAGCGGTATTGGGAGGCCACCGAGGGTCAGCTGCCATGCCGGCTGCACGTGGGCAGAGCGACGCCCCAGTGAGCACCCAGTGGCACCGGCGACTTCCAAATGGACACTCTCACCGTGGAGAGATGTGCCCCAACAGGTCAGCTCAGAAGGATGACGAGGCTAGTCCACCAGGCAGACCACAGGAGGAAGCCACGCAGTGTGGGGAAGCCCAGAATGTCCAGGGCTCCTGCCCCTCCTGCCCCCGAGCGTGCCGGTGCCCCCCGTGGGCCGTGTCAGCCCCTGGTCCGGCGCCCGGACCCAGGACCCCTGGACGCACGCCAAGGTAGCCGAGTGAGCCCCTAATTCATCTGGATAGCAACCAGGATTGAAACAACAGGTTAACCTGAACTGATAAAATAATCACCATCATTTTTCTTGAGTTAATGGTCTCTCCTGTCAAGTAATTCTTTTTTCTTTTTTTTAAACTTACTGAGGTGAAATGACACATAACACAAAATTAACTGTTTTAAAGCAGACAGTTGGGTGCCATTTAGTACATTTACAATGTCGTGCAACACCGCCCCTATCTGGTACGTTTCCATCACTCCACAGTAAGATCCCTTACCATGTATTTTTTATGTTTATTTTGAGAGACACAGAGAGAGAGAGCGAGAGCGAGAGAGAGAGAGAGAGAGAGAGAGCGCGCGCGCAAGTGGGGGAGGGGCAGAGAGAGAGACACAGAATTCGAAGCAGGCTCCAGGCTCCAGGCTCCGAGCTGTCGGCACAGACTCTGATGCGGGGCTCGAACTCACGGACTGCGAGATCGTGACCTGAGCTGAAGTCGGATGCTTAACCGACTGAGCCACCCAGGTGCCCCTTAAGCTTTTTATTTTAAAGTTTATTTATTTTGAGAGCGAGAGAAAGAGTGTGTGTTGTGGGAGGGCAGAGAGAGAGAGGGGGAGAGAGAGAGGGAAAGACCGAGAGAGAATGAATCCCAAGCAGGCTTGCACTACCAGCTCAGAGCTCGACCTGGGGCTCGAACCCTTAAACCGTGAGATCAGGACCTGAGCCAAAGTCAGATACTCAACCAACTGGGCCACCCAGGCGCCCCAAGATCCCTTACCTTTTAAGCAATTTTCTCCATTATCTCCCCCCCCGACCGCCACCCAGCCCCCAGCCTAGCCCCCACTACTCTCCCTTCCACCCCATGAACTGGCCTCTCGGGACACCCCGCATAAATGGAAGCACCCCGTACGTGGCCCTCCTGCTTAGCAGGGACTTTCGAGGTCCTTCTGGTTGCGGCAGGAAGGACTCCACCCCTTCCGACGGCCGGCCCCCGTCCCACCGCGCCGACACACGGACACGCGGTGCATCGTTCAGCCGCGACGGACACTCGGGCTGCCCGCCCCGTGGACGTCGTGGACGGTGCTGCCACGAACACGATGCCGCCCATGGCCTGGAGCGTCTGTTCTGGGTTTTGAGAAGGTCTCTATCCGGGAGGGGAGCTGCTGGGCCACGCGGCATTCCTGTGTTTTCGCCTTTCTGGGGAACAGCGCACCGTTTTGCGTTCCCGCCGGCCACGCGACGTGGCAAACGCTCCGCCTGCTCCGCGCCCTCCCAACAAAGAGTTACTGTTTGTTGTTACTCTCGTGGTGCGTAAGGCGGCTGCCAGCGGACTCCCGACGTACTCGACCTTCCAAAATCCGTAAGTGACACGCAGGGGGCAGCTGGCGTGATGCCTCGCCCCGTATGGAAAATTCTAAGCGAGAGAGGGCGTGCACGGGCAGGGAGCCGGGAAGGGCCGTGGCTACGCGCCCGGAGCGGGTGGGCTCGAGACCCGGAGCCGGCAGCGCGTCCTCCCCGGACCGGGCGGGCCGGCCCTGCGGGTGCATCTCGTGGCCAAGGCCGGGGACGCGCGGGTGGCGGGTGACCTGTCGCGGGGAAGCAGGGCACTAACACCAAGCCCAGATGAAGCGGTGTCTCCTGCCTGGAGCCGCCCCCGACCCCCACACACAGCCCCTCCCGCCTCAGCTGGCTTGTGGGCCGCTCTGAGCCCCCCAGGGCAGGGCAGTCACTATTGCCCACTGCGCCTCTGGCGCGGGCCGGTTCCCTCCCCCCAGAGAAGAGCAGGGGTAATAACCGCCGCCAGGGCGTGTCTTCCCGTGCCCCCGGGCACCGCCCTGTGCCCACCGCCCGGCAGCGTCGGTCCTCAGTAAGTGGTGGCTTATTGAACGCTCATGTGATGTTTATATACTGTCCTGCCCCCGAATTGCTTTCTGTGTGTCTGTCCTAGCTTCTCAACCTACTGAGGTGCCCTGAAGGCATCCAGGTGAGGGGAGCAGGGTGATAGCACAGCACTGGTGAAAACGCAGGTGCCCAAACCCACCACACCCTCTTCTTGAATTGACTATAGTTACCCCCGCAGCCAGGCTCTCCTGGGCCCAGGACCTTTGCACACACTGCTTCCTGAGCAGGGGAACATTCTTCCCATGGAGTCAACCCAGATTATAGGCGCCAGCTCCAGGGTCCCTCTGACCTCCCTCCAGGCTAGATGAGGCGTCCCTCCTTATGGCCCCCCTCACCCGGTCCCTCTTCCTCTGTCTTGTAACTACCTGCCTGCTGGTTTGCAAGGCTGTTCCCGCCCATCCTTACCCTCCCGACGGGGCTGCAAATCCATGAGGACAGCACCAGAGTCAGGTCTTGTGTCTACTTCCCACGGCACTTTGACGCAGAGCATTCATTCACTCATTCACTTATTCGCCCAACAAATAGTTACTGAGTCCCTACAGTGCGCCAGGCCGATGGATAAGCCAGATCCGGGCCTCACGGAGCAGTGGCTGCGTACTCAGGGGGTGTCTGCTGAGCAGACGAGTGAATGAACGCTCCCGGTGGGGACAATTAAATGACAAATGTGGACGTGTGTGTGTATATGTGCACGCACGAGTCCGATGCGTGTGTGTCCGCATGTACAGGTGAGTGTGTGTGATGTGATCTCTGCCGACCGTGTGGCGGACCCCCGAGGCCCCTGACCCCCCAACCCCGTCAGATTTTCCCCGTCACATTCGGCCTCCCCTGCCTATCTTCCAGCCTCTCTCGGGGAAAAGGAAATTGGGCATTTTCCCGAAGGCCTCTGCTGATTTTTAAGAAAACGGGAGTGAGAGGGGTGCCTGGGGGGCTCAGTCGGTTGAGCGTCCGACTCCGGCTCAGGTCACGATCTCACAGTTCATGAGTTCGCGCCCCGCGTCGGGCTCTGTGCCGGCAGCTCAGAACCCGGAGCCTGCTTCAGATTCTGTGTCTCCTTCTCTCTCTGCCCCTCCCCTGCTGTGCTCTCTCTCTCTCCTCTAAAAAGAAATAAACATTTAAAAAATTAAAAAAAAAAAAAAAAAAAAAAGGAAAGAAAACAGGGGAGGGAGAATTGCCTGAAAGCATCACCCACAGATGGAATTTTTTAAACGGTGAGAGAGACCAGAACAAAAAACCCCGGCCCACCCACGTCACCCTCGTCGGTGGGGGCCGCCTGCTTGTTCCTCACGGTCCCTGCAAGATGTCCTCCCCACATTACGAAGCAGCTGGGGGCTGTGAAGGCCACGTTCTCTCAGGTTCCTGACTTTGTGTCCAAGTTGCCCTGCCGGTGCCTGGTCCGAGTGGGAGGCCAGCAAGGTCTGGTTCTCCCTCGACACCTGCTGCAGCCACGAGGCATTCTGAACCCCGTGCCTCCCATCAGTCGTGGTGTGACGGGGTGTGTGTGGGGGGGTGGGTGGGGGGGAGGGACAGCAGCACAAAATGACGCCCACCACCGGGGTCCTTGGACGGCGTACAACACGAACCCGCAGGAAGGCACCAGAAGGCCCCGCCGCCCCCGGCTGTGAGGCCAGTGAGCTCCATCCTCTCCGTGGCTGACGGCCCCTGGGACGCAGGTGTTCACCAGACTAGCAAGTCCAAGGCCGGGGGGAAGAACGCTCTCGGTGCCGGCCGACCCACGACCCCAGAGACCGAACGGCAGTTCCCTTCTTTCCCTCTCTCGGGCCCACACCTGGGCGGTGGGCAGCCAGCAGCGAGCCCACTTGGGCCCCAGCCCAGGAAGCGCTCACACCTGCGTGCCCGGCCCGCGCCGTCCTTCTGGGGCCTGGCCAGCAGCCGCTCGAGTTGGCTTCCGAGGGGCACACAGCTGCCACACCATCTGTGGCACAGCCGGCGGCCCTGGGCCCCGAGCCCTCGGCAAGTGGCCCCGCTGGCCCCACGTGGGCTGCAGGGGGAGGCGCTGGGACCCGCCCAGCTGCCCTGAGCAGGTGGCCAGGGGCTCTGGGGAGCGGGTGTGGTCGGCACAGAGGGGCGTGCGGAGGCCGTGCAAAGGGGCGGACGAGGCGGCACCCCCCTGCAGGGGCGGGCAGGGGACGGGGCAGGGAGGTCACGCAGGCTGGGTCTGGGCAGCCTCGGCCCGGGGGTCTGCCCGGGCCCCCTTCCCAAGCGCCCTCGGGGCCCTATTCCTGTGCACACCAGGGGCTCGCCAGCAGCGTTTTCTAACAAGACGCAAATCAGCAATCGCCTCGCTGAGGAACGAAAGACTAAAAAAAACCATAAACAAAGTCTCTGTCACCGTGGAGACCATTAAAAATAGCTCGCCACCCTACCCCCGTCTTTCTGGGTAACGTACAGCTGAGTGCCTCCACACCGTTATTATTACTTTTTAATGGTGAATAATCTCTTCCTTCCCACAGGAAGATGGATCAGCATGGAACTTTCCAAGCGAAGCCCCCCCCCCCCCTTCAGGGCTCGTTTCAATGTGCACTTGAGGGTGGGCCGTGCATGGGCTGCGTGTTGACGTCACGGTTAACCCCTTCCGTCCCTCCCGGTCTGCCCATCCGTCTGTCCATCTACCTGTCTGCTCCGAGGCCGTGCCGTGGATCCCAAGGATGCAGACAGAAGCTGGTCTTGGCTGGGCTGAGGGTAAGCACAGCCCCAGAGAGGGCACGACCGAACAGGTGGGTCCCGGGGGTCCCAAGGGTCCCGAGGGCAACGGCAGGGTGGCATCTGTCCATTTTGCCCGGCCATCTCCTAAATACCCACGACTAGGAGGAGCCGCTGGGCCACCGGCTGGCCTGGCAGAGGGGCTGTGACGGAGCTAGGGCCTCAGGAGAGGCTGGCACTGTCCTACCTTCTGTCCCCAGAGGGCTCCCAAGCCGCTGATTTCTGCAGCTGCCCACGTGCAGGGGAAGCCGCCTCTGCCACCGCCTCCAGCCGGCGAATGAACCGCCACCAACACGGCTGCCAGGCTGCAATGTCGCCAGCAGGGACCGGGATCTGGGGCGCTCCGGTGATTTCTGAGACCGCTGGGCAGCTCAGGCCGCACCTGCTTGAAAGCCCAGGTGGGTTCCAAAGAGGCAAACCCCTGGCCCGCAGAACTGTACCCACAGAGGGCGGGATGCACGGTCTGGAGCGGGCGACAGAGGGGTCTCCGCGTACAGCAAGCGTGCGTGTGCCGGGGGCAGAGGGGGCCCCACTGCAGATCCCGGGGAGAGTTTCCCACTCGCTGCTGGCTCCACCCACCTCTGTAGGGACAGAAAAGTAGGATGTGGGGTGGGTGCAGGTGGGGGGGGGTCCAGGGGCTGGGGGACGTGGGGTGGGGGGAGGCAGGGGCAGGGAGTCCAGGGGCTGGGTGATGTGGGGTGGGGGAAGGCAGGGGCGGGGAGTCCAGGGGCTGGGGGATGTGGGGTGGGGAGAGGCAAGGGGAGTCCAGGGGCTGGGGGATGTGGGGCGGGGGGAGGCAGGGGCAGGGAGTCCAGGGGCTGGGTGATGTGGGATGGGGGAAGGCAGGGGCAGGGAGTCCAGGGACTGGGGGACGTGGGGTGGGGGGAGGCAGGGGGAGTCCAGGGGCTGGGGGATGTGGGGCGGGGGGAGGAGGGGGGGGAGTCCAGGGGCGGGGGGATGTGGGGTGTGGGGAGGGGGTGGAGTCCAGGGGCTGGGGGAGGGGGCACAGGGAGCTGGTGTTTAATGGGGACAGAGTGGCAGTTTGGCAAGATGAAGAAAGTTCTGGAGACGGATGATGGTGATGGACGCACAACAGCGTGAATGTATTTAAGGCCACTGAACTGTCCACTTAAAAATGGTGAAAATGCTAACCTATACATTACACATTTTTTTTTTACCAGTTTTTTAAAAAGTAGAAGATCTCTGGGATGCCCCACACTTCATCCAGCTGGGTGTCTCCCTCTTTACATGCACCCACTCTCCTCAACACACACACTCCTGTTCTTCACGCGAAAAGTCAGCCGAGTTCTTTCTACAGTGAAAGAAAGGTACCTGCTGCCCATTTCTTCCCCATCAGATAATCTCCTGAAGCAACCTCACAGAGAAGGACCCGGGCTATGCCCAGCCGATCTTGCAATAGAAGCATCTGGACGGCAAGCTGGCCAGTGCTGCTCACCCGGTGCGATCAAGTGACATGCCGTGTGTGTGAGCCAGGTGCCGTGCACAGTCCCCCGTGCACACGGGGGTGGCCGGGCATGCGGCTCGGTCCGCCAGCCCAGCTCTAGGCTGCTTCTCAGCCAGGAAGATCCAGAGAGAGCCTCCGAGGGGCCAGACCAGAACGAAGACAGAGGGAGGTGAGTGGGGCCTGTGCCAAGTGCCCTCAGCGTCCCCGAAGTCTGGGTGGCATTGCACTCTGCTCAGAAGGAGATGTGCAAGAGAAGTCCGCATCCGCGAAGTGAGCGTGGGGTCTGACCTGGGTGGGGGGGGGTGGGGGGGTGGCAGGGCAGACACCTGGCCCGACAGGGGCACAGGGGTGTGACAGGTTAAAGGCGATGTAGCTTTGTCTGTGCTGACCCAGCTCGGGTCACAGCCCGGTTCAAACGCAACCGTCTTTAACGTGCAGCAATTATACCACAGTCTGCGGGACAAATAGATTTCACGAGCCCTCACTCACTGGGGGTGATATGGCTGTTGGTGCCGAGGGACCGGGTGGGCCAAGCTCGAGAGAAGAGCCGCATCCCGAGGCCCCCGGACGCTGTGCGTTAGTGGGAGCGTCCCCGAGGCAGCTGAGCCCCTCCCTCGGTTTCCCTCCCCCTCACACTACCTCTGTGTCTGTGGGCTGCACTGTCACATGTGTGCACGTGTGCGTGTGCAACCCTGTGTTCCAGCCGTATGCTGCTACGAACGACTCTTCTGTCCCTCTGGCTGCTCCTGGGATGATCTCCCCTCCCCGGGAGGCCTCCCCTGGTGAGAGGACGCAGTCCTGTCTACACCTTGAATGATCCACAGTGAAAGCAAACACAGCAGGCACCCCCAAGAGCACAGGACGCTGCCACCAACCTCCCATCTGCCGTGAGCCAATCCTCCTCCTGCAAATGGCCATCGGAGGGATTTCCAGAAAGCTAAGGACACACCAGAGATCCACCACGGTCAAGACCTGTGTGTCTGAAGGTTTTATGCAGACGTAGGAGGTCAAACTGGAACTTCAGAAATGCATCAGAGGCAACAAGGATTTGCTAGCTATTAACAACGGATGCCTGTATGTGAACGTGTGCGTGCGTGTGTGCTCATGGGCACGTGTGCTCGCGTGCATGCATGCGAGTGTATGTGTGGCCGTGTGTATGCATGTGTGCGCACGTGTGCACTGTGTAGGTGTGCGTGCATGTGTCAGTGTACGTGCATGTGTGGGCGTATGCCTCTGTGCAAGTGCACACGTATGTGTGCATGTGCGTGTATGCTCGTGTGCATGTGTGTATATGTGCATGAGCGCACATGCATGTATGCATGTGCGGGTGTGTGCCTGTAAGTGCACATGTATGTGTGCATGTATGCTCATGTGCATACATTGTGTAAGCACATGCATGTGTGTAAGTGCACATATGTGCATGTGTGCTCATGTGCGTGCATGCAAGTGTATGTGTGGCCGTGTGCATGCATGTGTGCACACATGTGCACTGTGTAGGTGTGCGTGCATGTGTAAGTGTACGTGCATGTGTGGGTGTGTGCGAGTGCACACATGTGTGTGCATGTGCGTGTATGCTCGTGTGCATGTGTGTAGATGTGCATGAGTGCACATGCATGTATTCACGTGCATGTGTGGGTGTGTGCCTGTGTGTAAGCGCACATGTACATGTGCATGTATGCTCGTGTGCTCATGTGCATGCATTGTGTAAGGGCATGTGTGTGTGTGAGTGCACATATATGCGTGTGCATGTGTGCTCGTGTGCGTGCATATGTGTAGGTGCACATGCATGTGTAAATACACGTGCATGTATGCATGTGTGTGTGCATGAAATGTAGAGGCACCCTGGGGCCTCCTGGCACACGATGCATGTAGCTCTGCCACTCTACACACCATGATCTTGGGGAAGCCCCTTAATTTCTGACCCTCAGTGCCTTTGTCTCCACCAGGGGAAAAGCCACTTAGCTCCCAACCCTACCCCCCACAGGCCCCCTCAGAGAGCCATTGTGGGAGTCAGATGTGTTGACAAACACAAAAGCATTCTGGAAAAAAACCGAAGCACCAAGGAATTCTAAGGCATGGTTATTTTGTGCAAGTCTGGATGCCCCCGGCACCCCCAAAATCCTTTCTTGTAGTAGAATCACGAGTGATACAAGATTAGCAGGTGTGTCTCCTTTTAGGCAAATCTGATGTTTAAAAGACACAAATTGGCTGATGATTCACTTCACACAGTTTCTCTTAATGTGAAAATGGAAAGATCCCGGGCGCATTTTAAATATACTGCCATTTTTAAAAATACCTGTTCATCTATAGGTTTTTCAGAACATACTCGTGGCGCTGGGTCAGGGACTCCCGTTACCATACCCCTCCATAAGCTAGGGGTCTGTGAGAAGGGAGGGAGAGCCTGTGCCCCCAGGACGGCCTTGGCAGGGTCCCCTGGGAGGCATGGAGAGCCCCCTTGGACTTGTTGATCCCAGCCCTTCCAGGCCCTCTCTTGCCTGTCAGGAGGAGGGGCCCGGCCTCTCAGGGAGGGCTCCGGGAGGGGGTCTCCAAGCACACAGCAATTCTGGGGCAAGGCCAGGAAATCAGCGTGGATTCCCCACCCCCCCCCCTGCCCCACTGTCACTTTCCAGGACCACACCCCACACGTCTCTTCCACTGGCTGAATTTAAGGCGTATATTTCAGCTGTCAGGAACCCTAACCATGAGTACAACTTCTCGGAGTTCTGTGACTCCTTCCAGCAAATTATGCAACCTGAGAGTGGTTTGGGGGCTCCTTGAATTTGAAGCTGGTGTCAGAAGCGAGGACGGTCTCGTGTGGACGGCTGCTTCTCACATGGTGAGGCCCCTCAGCTCCTGCAGACCCAGGGCCCCACCCTGCTGGCCAAGCCCCCGAGGCCTCTCGAGGCCTGCAGGCCACACCCGTCCAGCGACATCACGGCCAACCACACACGGCTGGCCCTGGGAAACAGACCAGGGAGGCCACTGATGTCGAGGACGTGGGAAATGTGGGCTCATCACCCCGGCAAGCGGGGATCCCAAGAACTTCCAAGCCCCGCGCATCCCACACAGACCCAGCGAGGAAGCGTGGCCTCCTCCTCCTCCATCTGGGGCCGTGTTGGGCGGGGGGGAGGGGGGGCCCAGAGGAGGAGAGAGGGAGGGAAGTGAGGAAAACACCCGGGGAGATAAAGTCTGGAAGACCCCAGGCTCAGCCCTCCGTGCTTCTCCCTCCATGGCCACCATATGCCCTCGGCAACACCCCCCCCCCCCCCCCCCCCCCCCAGTTTCAGCTGCTTCCCACAGAACCACAGGTGCCCCCCACCCTGTAGGGCTGGAGAAATGAAAACATAAAAATAAAGGAAGCAGAAAGAAAGCACCTCGTGTTTCAAAATGATGCATCAACGTGGAACCAAGTGATCTTGTTTCATCAGGGCTCGTCCTGGACCTCAGGCAGAGGGCTCTCCTGGGCCCCCTCCCTTCTGGGACCACCCCCCCTGCCCCCCGCCCAGCGGGGACTTTGTGCAGGGAGCGAGCTGTCCAGATGCCATTCCGCCAAGGGTGACGCCTGTCACATATCCATCAAAGGCCACGGCCACCTTCGGGCGCTGAGTTAGACACGGAGCCAGCTGCGCCCAGACCTTTATTAGAGTCCCACCCAGATGACATTGGGAGGGAGGGTGTGCCCTCCATCAGCCCTGCGGAGATGGGGCGCCCAGAGAGGGAAGCGGGGAGGGAGCGGGGAGCAGAGCAGAGGCCAGCAGGGGCCTTATTCACGCTTTAGCACCCGCCTTGCTCTGGGCTGGGGAGCCCCAGGGGGAAGGGGGTGGTCGGGGAGGGCGGGGATGGGTCACGAGAACCCCCCTGAAGACGGGGAGGCAGAGGAGGCCGTGTGGGGGAGCAGCGGGAGCAGCCTGGGTCGCCCGCAGCCCCAGGACTTGTTGGAGCAGCCGCGGCAGACACGCAGTTACCTTATAAAACCATCGGGCGTCCTCCCTGCCGATGTGGTCGAGACGCCAGCCCAGCCCCTGGGCCCCACGCCCCACCCTCCCTCAACCCTGTCCGCCCTCCGCGTTGGGTCTGCGGCCCTGGCGGCGTGCAGGGAATGCCGTGGCTCGGGTGGTGCCCCCAACGGCTGCAGACGGGTCCTCCCCGCCGCACACACCTGTCCCGGGAGCTGTCAGGTAGACAGACATACAACCCGGAAGAGGGTCCCCAGGCCCAGCACTCCGCGCCGGGACAGGTCAGACAGGGGGACACTGGAGCCTCTGCCTGTTTCAGAACCGCAGGTGGCTGTCCCCCGCCCACCTGGGGGCCCTGAGCCGGGAACCCCCGGCTCCTCTCCCTCTGTCCCCATCGGCCACGGACTCAACTGTGTCCCCCCAAAACTCACGCTTTGAGGCCCAACTCCCAGGGTAACCATTTGGAGACGGGCCTTTGGGAAGGTAATTCAAGCTGACTGAGGAAACGGGCGGGGCCCCAACCCAGGAGGATTAGTGTCCTTGTAGGAAAAGACCCTAGAGAGCACCGAGCACCCCCCAAGCACGCACAAAGGCCGGGCCGGGACACGTGGCTGCCTCACGGCCACATGCCCTCACACTCACTTTTACACACACATGCACACGTTTCTGTGAGGCTGCTGTTTCTCCAAACTGTTCCACACAGGTGGCCGTCGGCTGGGCCCCGCCTGCTGGCTGTGGCTGACACTTCACCTGACGTGGCCGCCATGAGACCACTGTGTCCGGTGGCCCCTGGCCGCGGCACCCCACCCCTCCTCCCCTGACAGTGGGCGTCCAGACCACCTGTCCCCCGCAGCCTGAAGGACGGCGGCCACGGCACAGCTGCCCTCCTCCCCTCCCTCTCTGCCCTTGTAGGTGCCTGGCCCCCATGGGGACAGCCCCATAAACCACCCCGTGTCCACAGTCACACCTGGGAGCCACGGTTTCCGCAGGAGCCCTGCTGAGCCGGAGGGGACACCTGGGGACACCTGTCACCGTGTGAGGCATGGGAGGAGCATGCACACCCCCTCGTCACCTGAGAGCCACCCTCCAGGCCTGTGGCTGCCCACAGCCTGCCTCTCACATCCAGCTCCTTGGCCGGCATCTGGGTCCATCCCAAGCTGGCCCCGACTGTCCACTTGTCCCCACACGGGGCTCAGTCCCCTACCCACCACACCCAGAGGCTCACAAAAAGCCTCTCCAGTGAGACCATGTTCCTTCTGAATGTGGTGGCACTATCATCCACAGGACCCTTGATGTGACCAGTGATGTGCTGGACCCATCCGGGTAGATGACGCTTCCCGCCCGCCCCAGCTTGCTGCCCTGGCACCAGGAAACGCTCAAATGTCCCGAGTTCCCACCAGGTCTGTCCCACCTTCCGCCTCCACCTGCCAGCAGCTCCCCCAAGACTCTCCCCCCAGTGACGGTCCCCTTCTGCTGTGGAGGCCAACACCCCCTCGTGCCTGTGCACACATACACACACGCACACACGTCCACATGCCCGCTCCAGGAACGGTGACCAGTGGCCACCGTGTATCCACACCCAGCTCCACTCCATGCGGAAGGCTCTCGGACAGTCAGGAGTCCCATCCTCCCCTCAGACCATCCCCTCTGGGGACAGGGACAGAGGGGGACATGGGAAAGGGGTGCAGCAAGGTGAGGCCGGTGGCAAAGACACAGAGGCCCAGAGAGAGAACCCAGAAGTCTGGGCCCATAGGTACCAACATTACTCAGAAGCGAGGGGTGGAGTGGGCTGCCTGTGGCCGCGAGGCTAGGTCCCCACGAGCCAGGGACCTGAGGTGCCCGGCCTGGACCGGTGGAGACGGCCTCCCGGCGCCCCACCCCACACCCTCCTCAGCTGTGCCCCTGCACAACAGCCTCCTGTCGGGTACCTGCTTGAGCCACGTGGGCACTGGCCCTCCCTCCTGCAGCCTTGCCACACAGGGACCCCGTGCACAGAGGACAGACTGCCACACGGGGACCGTGTGCACAGAGGACAGACCGCCACACGGGGACCGTGTGCACAGAGGACAGACCGAGGCTGGGAGAGTCTAGGTCTTGTTGGGGTCACGCACTTTGTGAGTGGGGGCCAGGGTTTGACTCCAGCCCCTGTGATACCTTCATTTCTTTCTTTCTTTTAAGGGGAAATAGTTTAAAAATTAAACACGGCCTTTGATCTATGTACCCACACCTCTGATCACCCCCCGGCCTTGTGCACGAATATTCAGCCTTGACCCGGGAATTCTGTGAATCCAGAAGGAAGGGGGGCACAGGTTGGGCCTCCCTCACCCCACATCCCACCGGATGGTCCAGGAGGTGGCCCGGGGATGCCATTCTTGGTCCTTCACCTGCTCCCTGGAGACACGTGCACCAATCGGGCTTCCCCCCTCTGCTACTGGGATGCCAGGGGCGCCTCTGGCTTCCAAGAAGGTGTTTGATTTCAGCCTGGCTGCTGGGGGGCCACTGGTTTTGCAATGGCAGGAAAGAATCAAGAGCATGAGCCTGTCTGAAATGTCTCCCGAGAAGAAGAAGAAGAAGAAGAAGAAGAAGAAGAAGAAGAAGAAGAAG
>NW_026058631.1:0-1445 GCF_023721935.1 Panthera uncia
TTAAAAATTTTGCTTCCTTACCCAAGATCTCACAGCGAGTAAATGAAGGAACCCAGAATGATCTCACTATAGAGCCCAAGTTCTGAAGAAATGTGCGCCTATCTTGCATTCCATCAAAACCAACAAAGCTGAAAGCCAGAAAAGCAGCCAAACTGCCAAGAAAATAAACTCATTAAAGTAGAGAGAATTCCCACATAGGAGGGGATTTTGCCACATTCTCGACAAAATAAACGTTTGGGGGATTTTTCCATTAAAAATATAAATAAAGCTATCCCTATTCCTCTATGAGGTTACCATACCTGGTCATTTTGGTTAAGTTCCCAAATTGATACTGTGTGGCAGTTTAGTGGAATGTTGATTTGTATATAGGTGATCAATAAATTAAAGTAGAAAATGTGTTGTCATAAATCATTTTTACTTTTTTTATGCCCACACTATTTTATTAAGGGGTGATTTACATGAAATAAAATGCACAGATCTTAAGTGTACTACTCAGGTAATTTCAGCAAATTTCATGCCTCTGTAACTAGTATGTAGATCAGGTTTAGAAAATGTCTATTACTTTAAGATATTCCCTTGCGTTTCCTTAAGTCAATCTCCACTCCTTCAGAGGCAACCGATAGTCTGATTTCTGTCATCTCAGCTTAGCTTTGCATATTCTTGAATTTCATGTAAATGAAATATCAACAAGTATTTCTTTATGTCTGTCTTCTTTGTTCAGTAGAATGCTCTTAAAATTGGTCTGTGTTGTGTGCATCAGAAGTTAATCTTTTTTTACTGCTCTGTGTTCTTTTATTATGTGTATATACCAAAACTTGTTTATTCATTCTCCTCTAATTAATGTTTCGATTTTTTTCCAGTTTTTGATGGCTATGAATAGAGTTGCTGTATTTGTGTGCAAGACTTCCTGTGGAGATGTATTTTTATTCTGTTTAAAGGCCTAGGAGTGGACAGGCTGGGTCGTAAGGTAAACATGTGTTTAACATTCTAAGACTAGGCTGAGTCTCCACAGTGGTTGCTTCATTTTATGCTCCCACCAGCAACTATGAGAGTTCCAGTGGCTCCACATCCTCATCAACATGTTTTAGTGAGTCTTTTTAATTTTAGCTATCCAAGTATGTGTGAAGTAATACCTCATGTACTTCTGTTTTTCCCTAGTGAGCAATGATGCTGTGCAGCTTCCTATGTGATTCTTGGCCACTCACTAATTCTCCAGGTTTTATTGAAGGATCTAATCAAGGCATTTGCACATTAAAAAAAATTTTTTTTTGGTCTTATTAACTTGTAAGTGTTCTTTGTATTATGGATGAAAAAAATACATGCATAATTTTCTTCAGTGTCTTAAAAAATTTTTTTTAATATTTTTATTAAAAAAATATTTTTTTCCAATATATGAATTTTATTGTCAAATTGGTTTCCATACAACACCCAGTGCTCATCCCAAA
>NW_026058632.1:0-8899 GCF_023721935.1 Panthera uncia
CTGCTGACCGTGCTCTTGGCACTGTCTATCGTGGTCCCCCGGGGGCACCCATCCCTTCCTGTCAACCTGATACATTTGCTGGCTCCAAATTTTGCAATCTATTTTCAGATGTAAAACGAGAGGCGGGGGGCGTTAATAAGGAAATGGCCTTGGGTACTAACTAGGGTCAAGGCCATGCTAGTAGGAGTAAACCCTTTACCACCACTGGCTTGAGGCCAGCAGCTCCCCAGTCCTCCGCGGTCTATCTGGAGCTGCGCCCAGTGGGGACTCTGCCCCCACTCCCAAGCTACCTCAGTGCTGGGGAGTCCGCTCAGCCCTGAGTCCTCCCGGGAGCAGGGGGGCAGAGCTGAGCGGCCGCCCGGAGCTTGGCGGGAGGAGGGGCCGGGAAGGGGGAGGTGGGGAGATCCGGCTGGAGGGGAGGCTCCGACGTCTCCTTCCTTCCTGGTTCCTGCAGCAGCTGCTGCCACTGCTAGGCTCCGTGAGGAGGGAGCGGGCGACTCGGAGACGGTGACTCAGAGGCGGAGAGGCGCGCGCGGGCCAAGGAGCACTGGCGTCCATGGACCCTGGGGTAAGGGGCCCACGCTGGCTTTGGCTGACATACCCCAGGCAGGCTTCTTCCCACCTGAAGCTGGCGGGTCTGCCCCTCTGGAGACGGGGGTGGGAATGGAAGTGGAAATGGAGCACCCACCGGGCTCCCCTCGACCCTGCACCCTCTACTGACAGAGCCCCCCCACCCTCCACCCGCCAGCAGTGAGGGGCCAGGATTCTAGGGGGCCAGGAAAAGGACACAGAGATACCCAAACACCAGAAGAGTTTGGGAACTTTCAATGGCCAAATGCAGGAGTTTTACCCCCCCGGGTCAGCCTCTCGCACTCTGGGCCCCTCCGTCCCTACCTCCTGGCCACCACTACCCCACCGCATCCCTGTCCCTTCCCGGCCTTCGCTCCTCAGGTGCTTGCTGGCTCCACTGGAAGATCTGAGCTGTTTCCCCAGCCTCGGGCCAGCCTCGCCCCTCCAGTCCCCTCCCTGTCTCACACACACAGAACCTCATGCATTATTGATCTCCTCGAGGAGCCAGGATGGCCAGGGCTGGTGCCAAGGGCGCCTGTGGGCACTGCTGCGGGACCTGTGTGGACCTTGGCATGTTCTTGGCCGCCTCTTCTCCCGCCCACAGTGCCTCAATGGGCACTGAAGCAGGGTCCCCTGCTTTCTCCGGGTGGGTGTTACTTCTTAGGAACCCCAAGGACCGGGATGGTAGAATGGAGGCTTTGAGGGGCACCGAGGGTCTCAGGTGGGCATCCTACGGTGGAGGCACAGAGAACAGTGGGGGCTGGCTCAGGCCTCAGTTTCCTGATGCCGAAGACAGAGGATCTGGAGACTGATTAGCGGGGAGTTGGGATGACAGAGAAATCTCCCACCCACAACAGCAGGTGGAGGAGTGTCCAGGGGTCCTGGAGGAAGAGAAGCCAGATTGAGATCTTGCTTGTCCAGTCTCGGAATTCCTCTGCCCTGTTTTAGAGTCTCTTTTTTTTACTCCCATGCCTCCTCTCTGCCCCCCCCCCCCCCGCACCACACCCCCCGCCCTAGGGAATCTTCCAGAGAAAGCACCAAGTGTTTCCTAGAGCCTGAGAATGTGGGCCCAAGGTGGGGCTGGGCGGACTTTTGTGGTTGTCTCTTGGCGCTGGCCTGCGGACCGCATGCTAGTCCACCTCTCCGGGAGCAGTGGCCACAGCTGGAGGGTGTAGACAGGGAAACCCGCCCAGGGTGGGGAAGGGACAGACTCAGAGAGGCATGGCAGGTGAGCAGAAGATGTTGGTGAGCCCTTATCTCAGAGGGTTGGAGGCGGGGAAGGTGATAGCAGGGTCTGTGCTAATGGGGTCTCTCTCTTGCTTCAAGGGTCCCCTCAGGACAAGGTGACATCCTTCTCCTTCCACCCTGCTCTACCTTCTCAGCAGGGAGTGGCTGCTCCCATCTCCATGGACTTCCAGGAGAGGGTCCCTAACTCCTTGGCCGAGAGCATTCAGTCTACAAAGCCCAGCAGTGCCCTGCAGGTCTGAGATGGGGAAGCAGGCAGTGGGTGGATAGAGCTTGGCCCCAAAGTGGGGGGGGGGGCAGATTTGGTCACCTCACCAGCTGCTTTCCTACTTCTCTGTCCTGGACTGCAGGCCTCTGAGCTGTGGGAGGTAGAGGAGGAGCCTCGGGGCAGGCTGGGAGCAGAGGGTATCATGCCCGAGAGGCAGGAAGGCCACCTGCTCAAGAAAAGGAAGTGGCCTCTGAAGGGCTGGCACAAGGTAGGGTGGGCTGGGCAAAGGGAGGGGCCAGATGCAGAGGCGAGTGGGGGATGGGGGGGGAAGGGTGTAGGCAGTACTGGGTGTGTGTGTGGAGGAGAAGAAAAGTCCATGTGTGTGGTTGCTCTCTCCCCATACCCTTTTCTGTCGGCCTCCTGGGTTCTCGTTCCTTCTGGGCAAACACAGAGATACTTTGTGCTCGAGGACGGAGTCCTTCACTATGCAACGACGCGGCAAGAGGTGAGTCAGGGCCTCTGCTGGGGGTTGTGGGCTGAGTGTGGGCCCAGAATGGTCTGCACGGACAGGGGACTTTATCATCTTTTTTTTTTTTTTTTTTTAATGTTTGTTTTATTTTTGAGGCAGAAAGTGACAGAGCATGAGCCGGGGAGGGGCAGGGAAAGAGAGGGAGACACAGAATCCGAAGCAGGCTCCAGGCTCTGAGCTGTCAGCACAGAGCCCGATGCGGGGCTCGAACTCACAAACCGCAAGATCATGACTTGTGCTGAAGTCGGACGCTTAACCGACTGAGCCACCCAGGCGCCCCAGGGAGCTTTATCATCTTTACCCTTGTTTCATTCTGGTGCTGGGGACAGGAACTAGAGGCCGGCATCCTCAGGATCTCTTTCTGAGAGGGTGTTTCCCTTCTCAGCCTTCGCGTTGCTGAGATTAGTTTTCCTTGCTCTCTGACTCCCTTGTTCAGAGTATGACTTGACGTAGTGGGGTGCTCTGTGCACCAGAGGACAACTGACAAGTCCCTGTTGATGCTGTGAACCTGCTGCCTGGCCCTGGAGCCTAGGGTCACCTCAGGGAGATGATGGCTCTGGGGTCCCGGGGGCCTAAAAACAGTCCCATTTTTCCCTGCCCACCATCCACCCTAGATCACCAAGGGGAAGCTTCATGGCTCCATTGACGTCCGACTGTCTGTTATGTCCATCAACAAAAAGGCCCAGCGCATTGACCTTGACACTGAAGACAACATCTACCACCTCAAGGTGACATCCCTGGGAGCCAAGTTGTGGCTTGGGCCCCAGCCCAGCAGAGACACTAGGGCACACAGGAGAGAGGGGCGGGTTGAGGGTCTGTCCCTGAGGTTGACAGCAAGGGAGTTCCCATCGTATACCACAGCCAATGGCAAGACGTCCCTCTTGGTTGTTACATGAACAGGTGCAGAGCTAAGGGCTCGGTCACCCCGGGGAAGCTGCGCTCAGTCTCCCTGCAAGGAGCCTTTGCACAAGCCGGGGACGACAGGGAGACACTCTCCTTGCCTGGGAAGCAGAGCCCCAACTTCTTGCCCCTGTGAAGCAATCCTTCCTTTCACGCTTCCCTCCCCCTCTCCGTCCCTTCTGCAGATCAAATCCCAGGACCTCTTCCAGAGCTGGGTGGCCCAGCTTCGTGCCCACCGCCTAGCCCAGCGCCTAGACATGCCCCGAGGCTCGCTGCCCAGCACCACTCACCGGAAGGTAAGGGAGGTCCTGGGGAGGGGGGGGCAGTAACATGGGGACTCAGGGGTGGGGGCTTCAGGGAACTGCGAGATCCACGGAGGGGGTGCTGCCTTGCCTCACTCTTGACTCACCCCACAGGCTCCTGGTGCCCAGCTTCCAGCAGCAGGCAGTGCTTCGGCTCTCCCTGGGGTCGGACCTCGGGAGAAGGTGTCTTCCTGGCTGAGGGACAGTGATGGGCTAGACCGCTGCTCTCATGGTGAGGGGCCCCTGGCACTGTGCCTCTGTGGGCGGGACGGGTGCCATTGGGTCTAGGAGGTGTCGGCTGTCACGAGGAGGTGGAACCGTTACCTCCAGCCCTGCCTCCGGAAACCTGGGGCCTCCAAGCCAACAGGATCTCCTCGGGCCTGCCCTGGGGAGCACCAGCCTCACCGAGAATGGCGGGGGCTTGTGTCTCAGGCACATAGACAGGACTCGGGGCCGGGGCTCACGGACAAGAAGATACAGAAAGCCAATCGGGGAGGGGTCCCGTGGAGTAGTGTCAGAGAAGGGGTGTGCTCTAGAACCCGTTCCTGGAGTAGGCAGCTGAGATGTTGGCCTGGGAGAGGGAGATGGGGAGGTGCCACCAAGTGGGGACAGAGAGTCAGGGCCACCCCCACCCTGCACCCTGTGCGGAGGCGGCAAAGTTAAGGTATGTTATGGGGACCGAGGATGCCAGCCCTCTTGGGAAACCAGTGGCGGGAACTGGGAACTGCTTTGGCGTCCTGAGCCGAGGAGGGGGACGCGGTGTCAGGGTTTCTGTGGCCGCCCGGGTGAGATGTTAGGAGGAGGAAGGGAAGCCGAGGGACAGACTCTGGGGCGCCCAGGCAGTGTTGGGAGAGGATATCCTCATTCATTCTTCCCGCAGAGCTCTCTGAGTGTCAGGGGAAGCTCCAGGAACTACACAGACTCCTCCAGAGCCTGGAGTCCCTGCACCGGATCCCCTCGGCCCCTGTTATCCCCACGCACCAGGTGAGGGCCAGGGGAGGAGACAGGGCCCTGCCCAGGGGACTCCTGCTTGCCGCCCTCACCCTCACCACTTCCCCGGGACAGGCCCCCAGGCCCCCTCGTGTGCTGCGGTTTCCTGGAGAGCTGCACATCTGCCTAGCTGACCCACCTCCCGTGTCCAGACGGCCTCAGGGTTGTCTCTCTGCCCCTTTGGAGTGACCCCTGCCTGCTGTACCCACGCCTCTACTAGGGTGTCATCTTCTTCCTCTGGGACGTCAGATGTCTCTGTGCCCTCCTCCGTGGCCATCTTCCCCTCTCCTGGCTTTCATGGTTGCTGCCCTTTGCCCCACCCTGAGTGAAACTCACCCCTCACCTCCCGCCTTCGACTTGCCAGGCCTCAGTGACAACTGAGAGACCCAAGAAGGGGAAACGGACTAGCCGCATGTGGTGCACACAGAGTTTCGCCAAGGACGACACCATCGGACGGGTGAGGTGGGGTGTGGACCCCAAGTCACCGGGGGGGGATGTCCTGGAGGAGGCTGTCACCTTCGACCCCTCTCCCTCACCCCCAGGTTGGTCGTCTCCACGGCTCTGTTCCCAACCTGTCTCGCTACCTGGAGTCCCGGGACCCCTCAGGCCCCCGCGGGCTGCCACCTCCAGACTATGCCCACCTGCAGCGTACTTTCTGGGCCCTGGCCCAGAAGGGTGAGTGCATGCTGGAGGGCGGTGGGGGGCAGGCGGGGAGAGGGAGAGGGAGAGGAGTCTGATGCCTGCCCTTGCCCCGCAGTGCACAATTCCCTCAGCAGTGTCCTGGCTGCCCTCACCGCTGAATGGGACCGACTGCGGGACCTGCACCAGGGTTCAGAGCTGTCGCGGATGGGGGTGAGGCTCAAGGACAGGGGAGCGTGTGGGAGGAGACGGCTTGAAGCTGAGGACCGCAGGCCTGGGGAGGAGAGCGGAGCTGGGTCTGGGGAGAGTGGTTGGCGGAGGCAATCTGCGCAGAGGGCAGTATCGCGGGGCGGGGAGGGCTTTGTCCTCCTGGCTCCCTGTCCCCTCACTGTCTCCTCGCAGGTCTCTGAGGCCTCAGCTGGCCCGAGGCGCCTCCACTCGCTCTCCGTCTCCTCGGACACCACTGCAGACTCCTTCAGCTCCCTCAACCCTGAGGAGGTAGGAGCCGGGCTGGGTTGTGGGAACCATTTCTCCTGCACCTTCTTTCTTAGCAGAAGTGAAGGCATGGTTGGTCTTCAGACCCAAAACAGGGCCCAGAAATCCTAGCTCCAACCCAATTCATGTAACATTGGCAGCAGCCTCACCTTGGTCATTCCTGCCCTGCCAGTGTGCAGATTGCTTATACTTTTTTTTTTTTTTTTAAGTAGTGGAGCCCAACTCAGGGCTTGAACTCAGGGCTCTGAGATCAAGACTTGAGCTGAGATCAAGAGTTGGAGGTGTAACCGACTGAGCTACCCAGGCACCCCAGAGTGCTTTTACTATTTTTTTTAAGAGTTATTTATTTATTTTTTAATTTGAGAGAGAGAGAGAGAACGCACAAGTGGGGGACAGGGGGAGAGAGAGAGAGAGAGAGAGAAAATCTTAAGCAGGCTCCACACTCAGCACAGAGCCCGATGTAGGGCTCCATCCCATGACCCTGGGATAATGACCTGAGCCGAAATCAAGAGTCAGACACTCAAGTGACTGAGCCACCCAGGTGCCCCATGCTTTTGCTTAATTCAGTCCTATGCGGCCATGATCCTTACCCTCAAGTTCATGGTGGAGGAAACTAAGACTCAGAGACTCTGACCAATGGGCCCAGGATCCCCCAGTTGAGGATTGGCTGAGCTGGGACTTCCGTGTTCTGAGCACAGACTCTGGGGCCGGGCTCTGTGGGTTTGAATTTGGCAATTTGGCTCTAGTGCTTGGCGGCTTTGTGACCCTGAGCCTCAGTGTCCTGGTCTGCAAAGTAGGGGGTCATAACAGTACCTACCGCTTAGGGTAAGTGTCAGGATGGACTGCATTGATGCACACGGAAGGCTTGGAACCCATCTCAGAGTGAGTGCCTAGGCCATGTGAGCGGCTCTTATGGAACCCACGTTCCCCTGTCCCAGGCCCCAGTTCAGCCGCCACACCTTCGTATCCCACCACACTCTCTCCCATCTGCGTCTTCTGCTTGGTGGGCTCCACACTCAGGCAGCAAAAGTCCCCAGTATGCTTCCCTCTCAAGGGAACTGTCAGGGCCGGGGAGCCCTGCCTGACACCTGTCCTTCCCACAGCAAGAAGCCCTGTACATGAAGGGGCGGGGGCTGACCCCCCAGCTGTCCCAGAGCAGCGTCCTGTCCCTTGCTGATTCCCACACAGAGTTCTTTGATGCCTGTGAGGTTCTCCTCTCTGCCAGCTCTTCTGAGAATGAGGTGAGGTGGGGGACAACCCTGGGAAAATTGGGATGGGGTCCAGAGAGACTAGAATTTGTAGATTCCCAAATCCTTTCTAACGCTTCAGCTGCTCTCTCGGGTAACACGTCCAGACCTGTTGGGTTTGTGTGGCCCTGCTCAGAAATCTGCTGGGGACCCTTCCTTTAGTTTGATGTGCTTTATCCCCGTGGGGTCTTCCCGAGACTGCTGCCGCAGCCCTACCCCAGCCCTCTTCCTGTGAGCGGGTCAGCCCCAGCACTTCCCCTAGCCCTGAACCCTGGATCTCAGCAATGCCCTGCTACCTTTCCTTGGTGTTCGCCAAGTCCCTGTGCTCCCTCCCTGCAGGGAGAGGGCCAGGCGTCCCCTCCCAAAGTGGCAAGGCACACTCCATGATGTCAGTCTTAGGGCTCCGATCCTCCCCTCCCCCAAATATGTGTCTTCCCCCTTCCCATCAAAGGACTAGCTGGGCAGAGTCTTGCCAGGCCCTGGGCACTGCCCAGCTGCCCGGGGAGGCCCAGTCTGCCCAGCCTGTCATCTGTCCTGGCCCAGGGCTCAGAGGAGGAGGAGTCGTGCACCAGTGAAATCACCACCAGCCTGTCTGAGGAGGTGCTGGACCTCAGGGGAGCTGAGTGCTACCAGAAAGGTACTAGCTGGGTGTGCAGGCATGGAGGGGTTTGGAGGGAGGTACAAATCGTGTTTGTCCACAGCCCAGACCCCTTGGGAGGCAGTCTATTGTGGTGACTGGTGGGCTAACAGCTTAGGGTGACCCCAGGAGATAAGGAAGGCTAAGCTGTGAGCTACAGAATGTTCCAGGAGCGGCTCCCGAGGCGGGTCGGGCTCAGGCCTGGGGGCTGGCCGTCAGTGCGGTCTTCTGAGAAGGCTGGCATGGGGCCTGATACAGAGGCAGATGGTCCCACCTTGCCACTCTTTAGCAGTGTGGCTTTGGACACGTCATTTTACTTCTTGGAGCCTGTTCCCTCATCTGTAAAATGGGCTGAATAATCTGTATCCCAACATTGGTTTCTGTGTTTATGGAGGGGGACTGAAGGCCAGGGTGGGGGCTCAGGAGGGGCTTCTGGGGTTCAGGGTTTCCAGCAGCGGGAGGTGCCCTCTCTGAGTGGTTCTCGGCCCTGCTACCCACCTAAATCCCCCCGGGGGCTCGACTGCAGAGCCCAGAGGGGTGCTTGGGAATGAGTGTATCTAGGAGCACCTCAGGACTGGGGGCGGCTCTGGGGTTGGCCTGTGTGCCCCCCAAGTCTGGATACCCTGCGGGAGGAAGAGTGACGTGGCCGGGTGGGGCCCAGGGGCGTGTGTTCCAGGGAGAGCTGCGGGGCCACCCCGTCGCCGCTGCCTGCCGGCGGCCAGCGGGCCAGGGGCTGACGTGAGCTTGTGGAACATACTTCGGAACAACATCGGCAAGGACCTGTCCAAGGTGTCCATGCCTGTGCAGCTCAACGAGCCGCTCAACACTCTGCAGCGGCTCTGCGAGGAGCTGGAGTACAGTAGCCTCCTGGACCAGGCCAGCCGCGTGGCGGACCCCTGCGAGCGCATGGTACCCCGGGCACTCCTGGCGGGGCTCTTCCCCGCCACTGAAGCTCTACCTCCGCCAGTCCTTGCTTGTAATGGGGTGGCACCCCCCTTCTCTGCAACCCCCCAGGGGCATGTCCCCCGTATCCCCCAACAGCATCTGCCCGCCCCCCCCCAGCAGCGGCATCTCCCCCCTGTATTGGCATCTCTCCCCCCACCCCCAGCGGCATCTCCCCCCCACAACAGCATTCTC
>NW_026058632.1:9299-22658 GCF_023721935.1 Panthera uncia
TCTCTTCCCCCCCCCCCCCCCCCCCCCCCTCCCCCCCCCCCCCCCCCCGCCCCCCCTCCCCCCCCCCCCCCCCCCCCCCCCCCCCCCCCCCCCCCCCCCCCCCCCAGCGGCATCTCCTTGCC
Source organism: Panthera uncia (assembly GCF_023721935.1). Lineage (NCBI taxonomy): Eukaryota > Metazoa > Chordata > Mammalia > Carnivora > Felidae > Panthera > Panthera uncia. The sequence continues at coordinate 9,422 of NW_026058632.1, forward strand.
CTTCCACCCACAGGTGTACATCGCGGCCTTTGCCGTCTCTGCCTACTCGTCCACGTACCACCGAGCAGGCTGTAAGCCCTTCAACCCCGTCCTGGGGGAGACCTACGAGTGTGAGCGGCCTGACCGAGGCTTCCGCTTCATCAGTGAGCAGGTGTGGGCCCCGGAAGAAGAGGGGCCCTCACGGGTGGCTGGGGCTTCAGAGGGGCCAGGGCGCGGAAGAGAGAGCTCAGGGCGTCTGGCTCCTGGCCGAGCCCTGTGCCACATGGCGGTGGTGCAGAGGGCTCTCTGCTCCAGGGAGCGCCCTGCCGAGTGTGGGGGGCGGACTTGAAATGGGGAGTTACTTGACTATGTTCTAGAGCTGGACCCTGGAGGCTCTGAGGCTGCCCTTCAGCCAGGAAGGCATGCTGTAGGGGCTGATCTCCACCTAGGTCTTGAGCTCCCTCAAGAATGGGGAGAATGGGAGGCTCCAGACAGGGTATGAGAGACACAGCTGGGTGGCAAGACAGCCCCAAGCCCTGAGGAGCCCTGCAGGCCAAATGGTTGCCTTCAATGGGGAGTCATCGAGGGTTTTAGGCAGTAGAGTGACAATGCTCCAAATTGCACTTTATAAAGATCGCTCAGACCGTGGTGTGCGGATGGGTCAGAGAAGGCCATTAAGAGGCCGTTTCAGTCATCCCTGTTAAGAGCTGACAAAGACCTGCACTTAGGCTGTGGCATCTGGATTGCGAGGACATTGGATTCAGGAACCGTGTCATGTTGCCCTTGACAGGACACAGTGGTCAGCAGAATGCTGTTACGTGTAAGAGATAGGGGAGGTGGTCGATGATAGAGAAAAGCTGGAGATGGCCTTGAATTTCTGGTTCGGGGGCTCCAGCAGGTGTATGGAAGTGCCAGTTAGCAAGATGGGAAGTGTGTGAGGAAGGTAACTGCATTGGCGAGACTCCTTGTCTACGTGGGCTTGACTTCCACGGGGAGATGTCCGGGAAGCCCTGGGCCGTGTGGGTACGGAGCTCCTCTGGGAACAGGTGGGGGCTGACAGACCCGGGAGTCACCAGCTTAGAGGACGGATGATGTCACGGGCTGCTCACGGGAGAGGGTCTGAGGAGGGTGGGCAGGGAAGGCGGAGGAGCTCCTAGGCCAAGTGCGGGTGGATGGTCCACAGGACTTTGACGGGGTTGGTTGGTTTACTGAGTGAGGGAGGTTTCTGAGAAGGGCTGTGGGCCGAGGCCGGGTTACAGCGGGTGGCTAGGAAAAAGAAGTAACGTAGGGAAAAATGAGACTTAAAAAAAATTAAAATTAGGGGCTCCTGGGTGGCTCGGTCGGTTAAGCACACAGCTTCAGCTCAGGTCATGATCTCATGGTCTGTGAGTTCAAGCCCTGCATTGGGCTCTGTGTCAACATCTCAGAGCCCAGAGCCTGCTTCAGATTCATATTCTCTCTCTCTCTCTCTCTCTCTCTCTCTCTCTCTCTCTCTCAGAAAGAAATAAAAAACATTAAAAAAATTAAAATGAAATGGGGCACCTGCCTGGCTCAGTCAGTGGAATGCACCACTCTTGATCTCGGGGTCATGAGTTCGAGCCCTGTGTTGGGCGTCGAGCTTCCTTAAGAAAAAAAAAAATTAAAATAGAGAAAAAATGCAGTTTATTTTCAAAACAGTTGACCGGGAGAGAAAGAGGAGAGAGAGAGAGGGTTTCAGCCAGAGGTGGGGATAGAGCTGAGGCAGGTGTTTTGTTTGTTTAGATTTTAAGTGGTTTTTAAAATATAGTGACAAGTTCGTCCAGTACAGGAGTGTGTACAATAGGAAATGAGCCCCAGCTCCTTCTGAGGAGATTGCTGCTGCCAGTGTTTGTTTTGTGCGTACGTGAGCAAAAGTGTGTGCATCCAGAAAAGAAAGGTTTACTCTTTTTTTAAAATGGAAGAAACAGGAAATATTTCTTTAGTTTTTTGTTTTGTTTTGTTTTTTAGAGAGAGAGGGCGCAAATGAGTGAGAGGCAGAGAGGGAGAGAGAGAAGCAGCGTTCAAGGTCACCAGATGCCGGGCTCAAGCTCACGAACCATGAGATCATGTCCTGAGCCAGAGTCCAATGCTTAGCTGACTGAGCCACCCACACGCCCTGATATTTCCTTAAAAAAAAAAAAAAACATAAAAACGTTTATTTTTTTATTTTGAGAGAGAGCAAGGACAAGCAGGGGAGAGGCAGAGAGAGAGAATTCCAAGAAGGCGCCCTGTGTCAGCACAGAGCCCAACTCAGGGCTCGATGTCATGAACTGTGAGATCATGACCTGAGCCTAAATCAAGAGTCAGACACTCAACTTGGCTGAGCCACCCAGGCACCCCAGGAGATACTTCTATTTGGAGAGAAAGAGAAAAGTAGAGGGAAAGGCTGCAGAACAGTGGGGTGGAGGAGGGCGGAGCCTGCAGGAAGGGGTGTGAGGCAGCTGCACCAGGAGGAAGGTCCAGGCCTGGCAGTGGATTCAGGGGGCTGGGGTCAGGGTGGGAGCCATAAATTGGTGGGAGGAGTCGCCACCTCTAGTCTCCCTCTGAGGGTGGGCGTGTCAATGTGGTTTGAAGGTGATGGGTTGGGTGTGGGTCCTCAGAGAAGGATTGGGCCCAGGTGTAGACAGAGTGTAGCATTAGAAGTTTCCAGGCGTGTGCTCCATGTGTTCCTCGGCTCCGTGGGGGTGAATGAAGAGCAGGGAACCAGGGGCGGCACAGAGGAGGCCGATGCCAGGTGTTGTGACCAGTGGTGGCAGAAGGTTGTGGAGGGTGCTGTGAGAAGGTGGAGGTGACAGCAATGTCAGGCGGGGGGACGGTGGTGGAGCAGGGCGGACAGGGCACAACAGAGCCGAGTGGCTGAAAGTCTTGGGAGGAGTCATGGACCACAGGGAATGAGAGAGGCAAGGCTGCAGGCTTTGGGATACCCAGGTTCAAGTTCCAGATATGGAGCCGTTCCAAGGAGGGCAAGGCCAGGGTTTTTTTTGGAGGCTGTGACGATGGTGAAGGAGAAAGCAGTGAGGGAAGAGGGCCCCCAGGAGGGCTGGCTTTCAGGCAGGGCACAGGAGGAAGCCTCATCTGTCACTACTAGAGGACTTGGTAGCCTTGAACAGGGGTCCTGGGGCTCCAGAAGGGAGTGAGTGAGAAGGAAGCATGTGAGGCCTCATGGGGACAGAGAGGGCAACAGAATCTGGGTGGTGGCTGAGGATGACAGAGACAAGAGACCTGGAACCAACTGGTCTTCTGGTTTGGAGAGGAACTGGGATTGGGGATAAGGGACTTTGGGGAGCCCTGGGGTGAGGAGCAGACCCCATAATCCTCAGGGGCAGCGTCAAGAGACCTTCTTTGTTCACCAAGGTCTCCCACCACCCTCCCATCTCGGCATGCCATGCGGAGTCTGAGAACTTCATCTTCTGGCAAGGTGAGGAATGGGGGGGTGGTGAGGGGTGGGGAGGCGGACATGAGGGTGAAGGGCAGATGGGGGAGGGGCTGGAACACTCTCTGGTCTCTTTTCTGCCCTCCCTCTCCCTCTCCCTCTCCTGACCCAACTCCAGACATGAAGTGGAAGAACAAGTTTTGGGGCAAATCCCTGGAGATTGTGCCTGTGGGGACCGTCAATGTCAGCCTGCCCAGGTGGGTGTCCCTAAGGCCCCAGCCTATGGGGCTGCTAAGGTCAGCAGCCAGGCCCAGCCTACGGGCCGTCTTCCAGGCTGGGGTGGTGAGGTGATAGGGGCAGGATCGAAAGGTCTGGCCTGAAGCTGGTTGCGGTGGGGTAGTGTCTATACATTTCACACCTATTTTTACAGCCGTTGTGCATACAGAAACAGGAAAAATCCTAGAACTGTAGAGCTGGAAGGGCTCACTGAGGTCATCTGATGCAGTGGCTTTCACACTCTCTTGACCGTGACTCACAGTAAGAAATCCATTTGAGACTTTAAGCCAATGCGCAGATGCACCCACCCTCATACACAGACCCACAGAGACCTAAGTTGATCTCAGGACTGATCGCAAACCACATTGGAAACACTGTCCTCTAGCTCATGTCATTTTCCAAGTGGGGACAGCAGCCAGAGAAGAAGGGGGCTTACCCGGCATGGTCCAGGAGTTAGCGAGAGGCCAGTCCAGGGCCGGGAAGATCCTAGGCTTCAGAGTTAGAAGTTCTGTCTGGCAGCTTTGATAATTATGCACGCAACAAAGAGGCTTAATGCTTCAGAGCCTCCCATCTGCTCTTCCGTGAAATAAGAGTAATGAGTAGAACCCAGAGGAAGGGGGGATTAAACAGGGTAATGTGTGAATGGGCCTACCCTAGTCCCTGCACCCAAGGGCAGGGACTCTGTGTATTTATCCCCATGACGTAGGCACTCAGGAGCTTTATCAATGAATGGAGACCTGTTGACTCAATATTTTTTGTGAGGGCTGTTGTGCTTTGTAAATGTGTTATCCTTTTTGTTTTGTTCATATATATATATATATATTTTTTTTTTTTAATTTTTTTTAACGTTTATTTATCCTTGAGACAGAGAGAGACAGAGCATGAACGGGGGAGGGGCAGATAGAGAGGGAGACACAGAATCGGAAGCAGGCTCCAAGCTCCGAGCCATCAGCCCAGAGCCCGACATAGGGCTCGAACTCACGGAATGCGAGATCGTGACCTGAGCTGAAGTTGGACGCTCAACCGACTGAGCCACCCAGGCGCCCCTATATATTTTTTTAAATATTTATTTATTTTTTTTTTAAATTTTTTTTTTAACGTTTATTTATTTTTGAGACAGAGAGAGACAGAGCATGAACGGGGGAGGGTCAGAGAGAGAGGGAGACACAGAATCTGAAACAGGCTGCAGGCTCTGAGCAGTCAGCACAGAGACCGACGCGGGGCTCGAACTCACATACCGCAAGATCGTGACCTGAGCTGAAGTCGGACGCTTAACCGACTGAGCCACCCAGGCGCCCCTTTGATATTTATTTTTGAGAGAGAGCGCATGCCTGTGCACAAGCAGAGGAGGGGCAGAGAGAGAGAGGGAGAGAGAGAATCCCAAGCAGGCTCTGTGTTGTCAGCGCAGAGCCCAACTCGGGGCTTGAAGAGGAGTTCGACCTCATGAGCTATGAGATCGTGACCTGAGCTGAAATCGAGAGTCAGATGTTTAACCGACTGAGCCACCCAAGCGCCCTATAAATATGTCATCCTTCACGCAGAGGCAGAACCAGGACCGCAGTGTTCCTTCCACAGACCCACATGACGGGCATCCTGGCTCAGGGTGGCACTTGTTCCCGGGGCCAGCCAGCTGCCCTCCCCTGCTCTGTCTCTCTCAGATTTGGGGACCACTTTGAGTGGAATAAGGTGACGTCCTGCATTCACAACATTCTGAGCGGCCAGCGCTGGATCGAGCACTATGGGGAGGTGCTCATCCGGAACACGCAGGACAGCTCCTGTCACTGCAAGATCACCTTCTGCAAGGTGGGCATCCCCACCCTGACCCTGCCTGTCTGCCGCCAACAGCTCACCCTGGGGGACGGGAGGGGACACCTCCCTAAGTCCCCTGCCTCCACCCCCACCCCAGGCCAAGTACTGGAGCTCCAACGTCCACGAGGTGCAGGGGGCTGTGTTCAGCCGGAGCGGCCGTGTCCTCCACCGACTCTCCGGGAAGTGGCACGAGGGGCTATACCGGGGATCCCTGCCCGGCGGTCAGTGCATCTGGAAACCCAGTAAGTGGCCTGGTCAGGGAGGGCCGGGCAGGGGTGAGGGTGCCTATGGCACAGTCCACCTGCCCCAGCCCCTTGCCTTCCCCCCCCCAGACTCCATGCCCCCGGACCACGAGCGAAACTTCGGCTTCACTCAGTTTGCCTTGGAGCTGAATGAGCTGACGGCAGAGCTGAAACGGTCACTGCCTTCCACGGACACGCGGCTCCGGCCAGACCAGAGGTCAGTGTCAGGTGGGCCCCACCCTGGAGCCTCTGGGCTCCTCCCTCTTCCACATGAGCTTCCGCATCCAGCTTGGCCTCTTCTTCCCTCTTGGCGTTGCCCCAGGGAGATGGGTCCCATCTGGGGGCAGAGCTGGGCAGGGGACAGAGGTCTTGGGTTTGGCAGGAGGGGGCAGTTCCCCTGACTGCCATGTGGATGCTTAGGTACTTGGAGGAGGGAAACATACAGGCCGCTGAAGCCCAGAAGAGAAGGATCGAGCAGCTTCAGCGGGACAGGCGCAGAGTGATGGAGGAGAACAACATCGTCCACCAGGCTCGCTTCTTCAGGTACCTCTGCCCTCTCCCTAGGCCACTGCCGTCCAGGCTCCTTGCCACCTCCCATACAGCCCCTCCTCACTCTGAGTGGGGCCGGCTATGGGAGGCAGCGTCCGGGGACCCTGGCCTTAGTTCGGGATGTTCACCCCTCTCCTTCCCCCAGGCGGCAGACAGACAGCAGTGGGAAGGAGTGGTGGGTGACCAACAACACGTACTGGAGGCTGCGGGCCGAGCCAGGATACGGGAACCTGGATGGGGCCGTGCTCTGGTAGCCCTGGCCCTCGGGGGGCAGGAGGCTCAGGTTCCTCCCTCCTGCCTCTACCTCCCACGGACACACGGGTGAGGCCAGGCTTCCCCACTCACCGCCCTGGAGACCAAGGGGGCAGCCCTGGCTTTGTCCCCTCTGCCGGCCAGAGGGGCTGCATCCCGGCCCACCGCCCACCCCCTGTTTGGGGTGGGAAGCAGGATTCGTGCTTCTCCAGTCTTGTTTTCCCAGACAACCAGCATGTAAGACCCTTCTTGTTCTGTCATTCCCCTTCTGTCCCCTTTGGGGTACTTGGGGGAGACTCCAGGCTCTCCAGGATCTGTTCCCCATTTAGTGCCTTCCTAGGACACAGGGGACCCCTTGATGCTCCCCAGGCTTCCTATGCCCAGGGCTCTGGCCCCGGCTGTGCGGTTGGAGTGAACGAAGGAGAAGAGATGGCCTTTTCTCCCACCCCCTGTCCGTCCCATCCCTCTCCAGCATCTTCTCCCCCGTGCCCCGGCTCAGCGGGGCTCCCTTTGCTCGGTCCTTGGCAGTCTCTCCCATCCTCCTGGATCCCCGTCTCCCAAACTGCAAAACGCCTGCAGCTTCTGGCTCCTTCGGCCCTGGTCCTCAAGCGGAAGGGAACTTCAGTCACAGCTCGGCAGGTCCCCGCTGTGTGGACAAGACCTGTCCAAGAGGCGGGGAGCGAACTGAGCCGGCAGGGTGCCTGGCCTCAGACCCCCTGGGAGTGAGTGAGCACGTGTGAGAGTGTGAGTTTGTGTAGGAGTGTGTGCATGTGTGCGTGTGCCCGTGTACTGCTTGCAGGCGAGCAGGGTTCCCAATGTAGCCCGATGGCCCCTGCTGGGGGTCCGCCACTGTTGCTCATTTTCGCACAGTCTGCCTCTGATTAAGGTGAATCGCAGTGACATTCCAAGCTCCAATAAAGACAACCCCGAACTTGGGCCTGAGACCATTCATTTAACGTTTTTTATTTATTTTTGAGACAGAGAGAGACAGAGCATGAACGGGGGAGGGTCAGAGAGAGGGAGACACAGAATCCGAAACGGGCTCCAGGCTCTGAGCAGTCAGCACAGAACCCGACGCGGGGCTCTAACTCACGGACCGCGAGATCGTGACCTGAGCCGAAGTCGGCCGCTCAACCGACTGAGCCACCCAGGCGCCCCAAGAGACCATTCATTTAAAAACACGTGTGGTCAAGCTCAGTGAAGGCTCACAGCTCCCCACTCCCCTGGGCTGAAAATCCCCTGTCCTCTCTCCCTTAATCCCCACATCCTGTCCATTCTCTCTCTCGGAGGCCTGAGCTCTGGTCCCCTTCTCTGGATTGCTCCTGGCTTAGGCTGGGGCCCTGAGCGACCCTTGCCTGGACTGTCACCTCACCGCCCCTCTCCCCTGCCCAGGCACCTCCGTTCTGATGCTGGCTTTCAGGGTGATATTTTTAAAAAGAGATGGGGTTTCCTCATGCCTGTTTCAAATATATCCGTTGCTCCTGGGGACCTAGAGGAAAAACCCACACTCTTTAACCAGGCTGAAATCTGTGGTCCGTGTCCCCCTCTGGCGTAGAGTGCTGACCCCCACACCCAGCATCGATGGTCAGGTCTCCCACCCCAGATCAGTGAGTGTCCACGGAGAGATGGGAGCAGAGGTGGGGGCGGGAGAGTTGGAAGGGGCCAGGGAACAAGGCCAGCTACACATCTCCTGCTCCCCTACCCAGCCAAAGCTAAGTTTACATCCGAGCTCTGTTACCAAAGCTGTGTGGTCTTGGTCAAGTGCCTTCTCTTTCTGTTTGGAGACTTTGTTCCTTCATTTGATTTCTCTCTCTTTTTTTTTTTAAAGGGTGATTTATTTAAAAAAAAATTTTTTTTTAATGTTTATTTATTTTTGACAGAGAGAGAGAGACAGAGCATGAGTGGGGGAGGGGGAGAGAGAGAGGGAGACACAGAATCCGAAGCAGGCTCCAGGCTCCGAGCTGTCAGCACAGAGCCCAACGCGGGGCTTGAACCCACAGACCACGAGATCATGACCTGAGCCAAAGTTGGACGCTCAACTGACTGAGCCACCCAGGCGCCCCTCCTTCATTTGATTTCTTGTATGTCCAAGGAGAATGTGTGGGAAGGGGCCCAGGCTCCTGATCTCATTAGCTGCCTCAGCCCCTCACCCTGTCTTATGGCAACAACAGGCCCCCAAGCCCTGCTCTGGTTTGATGGCTGTGCCAAGAGCACGTCACACTTTCTCCGGGGGGGAGGGGGTGGCAAGAACAGAGGGGACTCCGGAGCCACGGCTGCCCCTCCAATCCTAGTCCTTTTCCTCTCCCCAGCCCCCTCCGCATTTGCACAGTTTATTTCCGGAGGGCGTGAAGTTAAAATGAATACGCTCATCCTGACACTACGTACCAGAAAGAACCTCAACCCACTCCAAAAAAAGCCAAAGCTTGCCCACTTTCAGGGATTGTTTTTTAATACAAGGTGCACTGCCCTCCTCCCCAACCCTTTCCACTCAGAGCAACGCAGCACCTGACTGACCGGCTTGTGTTCCACTTCCACATATTTTTAAGAACTAGAGTTTCAGATGGACCAAATTCTGAAGTTATTTTTCAAATGGAGATAGGAGACTAGCCACTTCTCTGCCCACGGGAACCAGGCCCGCTGTGGCCTGACCAGCATCCTCCCCAAGCCCGGGGTACCAACTCACTGCACGGGGGGCGGGGGGGTGGGGTGGGAAATGGTCAGATTGGTGAGACTTCTCCAGCTGGAGGACTGTCGTTTTCTTAGAAACCCTCCCCATCTGGCCAAGGTTTGGTGGGTCATCACGGACAGGGCTCTCAGGGCAGACTGAGGGGAGTCTGGAGCTCCGGCCCCGGGCTGTGCTCTGTGGACTGTATGTGCGGGGCCCAAAGCAGCTGTGGGCACAGGAGATGGCGGCCACCTTTCAGCTACCAAGAAGACGCGTGTGGGGGGTCCTCAAGTCCAGTCTGAGGAAGCAATGGTGAGCCCCATTCTCAAGCCTATCCCAGTCTAGTCTGGTGAGACACAGGAACACTACTCACCACTGGGCTTGGGGCAGCCCCCCCCCACTCCCCAGACCTGGACCCCCAGCCTTGGATGGAAGAAATGGCAGGGCTGGGACAGAGGGGAGGGGTATGGGCTTAGAGGCCCCACATCTTAACTGAGCTTGGGAGAGGTGTGAGGTAGAAGGCACCCAGTTTGTAAAGCCAGAGACCTACATCCCTGGATGAGTGAAGGTCAGAGCTTGAAGAGCAGGGAAATGCTTGGGCCCAACAATGGCGGCAGAGGCAGGGGGAGCCAGGCAGGAAGCGTCAGTCCTCACCTCACACACTTTGGGCCCTCCAACCCCAACCTTTCCACTCAGAGAAATGGTCTTTTTAAAACTTATCAGTTGAATAACTGGTGGGGATGCCTGGGTTGTCAGGGGCAAAAAGGCCAAGAATAACTCCTAACCCCCCAATACCCTGAATCTTCTGAATAAATGGGTGGTTTAGGGTGCCTGTGCGTACGTGTTGATAATAAACCAGAGAAGGGAAAGACTGCTGAGCCGGTCAAGAAGCTAGGTGTCAAAGATAAACAGACATTAAAGGGGCGAAGACAGATTTTATTCAGGAACCACTGACAGTGGGGCAAGTTTCATTCGGTCTGTGCAGAGGAGACTGGGCATTTCGAGGGAGAATGAGGGAGGAGGGAGGGGGCGAGCAAGGGCTCCAGTAGTCAAAGAAGTGAAAAATTACAAAGGATTGGCCAGTGTAAATGGAATGAGGCATCAGGGGTGCCTGCTAGCTTGCAGTGATCAAAGTTGGATCCTGTCCTCCCACAGAGCCTGGGAGACAGGCCCCAGCCTTCCTGATGATCACATTTCAAAGGAATGGCTTCCAGGTCCTTGAGGAAGACACTCCTGAGTGTAGGAGACACGTGTATACCTCAAAGGGACAGAGGAAGGAGTCATAATTATAAGCCCTTTCAGGTAAATGCTCTAAGAACGGTAAGTCAGGAGCCCCTCATCAGGTGTTTGCGAGGAACAAACACTAAATTCTCCAGGCAGCACTGAGCTCTCTCAGACAGGCATCTTAAAGAGGTCTCCTAGGGACATTCTAGGGACACGGCCCTGTGCTTCTGGAAGCCGTGCTGGAGTTTGGTGAGGGGATTGGATTGATTTGTTATGTGCTGGGTTCTGCCACTCTCAGGAGCACTTCACGTTCCCTCCTTGAGATCAGGGTGAGGGCCTGATCCCCCTGAAGCTGGAGTGCCTGTTTAGGGCGCGGAAGGAGGCCAACAGGCCAGCACTTGCCTCCCTGCTGAGGTGGATGGGGTGGGGGCTTTCCCCCACCCGCTCTGCAGCAGACAAAAGGCAATCAGTGGGGGCAGTGGTGGGTGCCCACAGCCCCTGACCCACGCCATGGTATAAAATCCTCAGTTTGCAGAAAGGACCCCCTCCATATACATCAGGGTACTGGAACCATCTTTAGCAACCTCAGGTAAGTCCAAACCGTTGTCACTTTGCCCCATGATGCCCGGACCCCGGGGATGCTGGATCTTGCTTGTTCCTAATATGACAGGCCTCTCAAAATGATGGGTGGGCTGGGCTATGGGAAGGGTGTGAATAGAAGAAGAAATTGGATTAGGCAGGAGAGAGAATGGGGATGAGAGTTGGCTTCAGAGTCTGGGCATCTAGGACCAAGGCGGTGAAATTCTTCCAGCACCCTCAAGAGGGCGCCTGCGTCTCTTGAAAGGACCAATTCAGGCACATCCTGAGCCCACCTGGCAGATGCCTGCACCCACTATCGGCTCAGATTCAAAGGCCCCCAAGAATCTGGCAGTGTCTGGGTCCCAGCTGGGCAGTGATAAACAACAGTGGAGACACTATCAGCCCACGTTCCTGCGGATTGCCAGTGTGCTCAACCACTGCCCACCTACACTTTTCAGACGACACACTGGGGCAGGAAACTCCTTCTCTGGGAGACCCAGGTGTCCTCAACCAGTCCTAGAGACTGCCCAGGAGGGCCGGGGGAGGGTGGTCACTGCCTCCTCTCTTGCCAGGTAACAGCCGGTCAAGGACAACGGGTCCAGGATCACACTCCCACACCTACACACACACACACACACACACACACACAAAGCCTTCACAAGAGAACTTTTCCCTGGGTTTCTGCTAACAGCCCTCCTGCTTGTGCAGCCCCCAGAGCTATCACACACTGGGACAGGAACCATGATGGTGCCTCAAGGGGCTAGGATCCGTGGGTACCCGGAATTCCTGACCAACTGGCTTCCAGGTCACAGCGCAGGTATCTTTCCCAGGTACACCCTGCCGGAGATTGTGCCGGCCACTGCCTTTACCCCCTCCCAATGCATGACAGACATGGGGGTCAGCCATTGGCCGGGGGCCAGGTCTCCCTGCACTGGCCAGGAGCTCAGAGGAGTGTGAGAATTCTAAATTCCAACCAGGCTTTTCAGGTCCTAATGAAGTTATATTTTGCGAAGGCTGGAAGACAGAACCTATTTTAAGCTATTAGCTTGGTTTGTAATCTTTAAGTATTTAACATATGGTGTATGGGCTCGTGTTTGTACTCCTATCCTGGGCCCTCCAAATGTTAGGGGCAGGGAGGGAGGAGAAGATTCTTTGCGGTGTGCTTCTGAAGGGTATGGAGGCAGGGGGAGTGGTTCACCTGTGGCCTCCCGGGAGGGATGACATTGGGAACGAGAAGGAAGTAGGCCACAACCAGTTTGGCAAAGAGGTCTTGGCTGATGTGGGAAGCCATCTCACAGAGGGGCCCAGGAGGTGGGAAAGGCAGGTCCTATTTGCCCTCTCTCCCTCCTCTGTCATTTAACAAGGCACTCCAGGCCCAGGGTAGCCTCTCCCCTCCTCCCTGGACCACCAGAGGCCGCCATACTTCTGTTCTGCTACCTGCCAGGCAGGGTGGTCTGGGAAGAGCACTGGACTAAGAGCCAGGAGATCTGGCTGAGGCCCGGAACTCAGCTCTCCCGGCTCTGCCGTTTCTTCCCTGTTTCCCCCTGTGGGCATAATCCAGTGGGCATAATCCACTGCGCAGTGGAACGACCAACAAAGGTGGCTTTAGAGGATGTGGGCTGGCGTCACCACGGGCTCTGCTGCCCCCACCGGTCCCGCCTTGCAGGCAGGTCCTCCTGGAGAGAGGGGAGCAGAATTGAGGGCGCGAGTGTGCAGACACCAGCGGGTGCCCTAAGTCTCCCAATACTTTTTTTGCCAAAAAAGGAGTACAAAGTATCTCCCCAAATGGTGAGGGGGTTCACACACCGGTCCAGGGGTGAAGGGGCAGCACCTTTCATCTCTGTGGTCCCCTCACCATCAGTCCCTGAGACAGAGCCCAGCATCCTTCTGTGAGCTGACTCATCCCCTCCCTAGTTAAGGAGCGTCGGGGCGCGGGAGCTCCGGCCCCACCCGCCTCACAAGCACCGGAAAACCTGGCAAGAGGGGCCAGAAGGTCCTCGAGGCCAGGAAGTCCAGGCTGACAAAGTTGAAGGTCGGGGGAAGGGGCGGAAAGAGGCCCGCGCCCCCAGGCATCGCCTTCACGCGCACTCCCGCACCGACCCCGGCGGGGGGCAGGGAGGGGCCGGGCTGGCGGGCGGCCGGGGAGCGAGCTGACTACCGACTTCGCGGGAGCCCGGCGACCGGACCCGCGCCGCCCAGCCCGGCGATCGGCTGCAGCGGGCCGGGTGGCCGCGGGGCGGAGCCCGAGGACCGGAGACGCGCGTGCGCGGG
>NW_026058633.1:0-19290 GCF_023721935.1 Panthera uncia
ATCCCAATAATCCCAATAATCCCAGTTGAATAATCCCAATAATCCCAGTTGAATGAACACATGAATGATTTTACATTCAACGGGAATTTTTTTTCAGTGTCCCGGATTTTATTTGTTTCTCATTTTAAGATTTTATAAGGGGGCAAAGGTGAGAAGAAGCCTGGAAATATTGTCAAGGTACAATAACCAACTGCCTTCCAGTTACCTGTCACACCTTGTGGATTATCAACAGGGCAGAGCCCTCCCGTGTGTCTCCAATGAAAGCCCAACTAGGGTTGGAAGAGGGCTGTCTCCAGAGAGGGACAAATGAGTCTAACTGTTGATTTTGTGCCTCTCTCCCATTGCCTAGACAACCAAAAATCAATTCTGGGTGATACACCATTTAGGAGAGGCTACATGCTCTCCGGCCCATTAGCATGATTAATTGAAAGCTGATTTGATTTCTGTGTTGAAACAAACAGGCAAACCAAAGAGAACAAAGAGGTTTCCAGGGGAGTATTTTGTCAACACAGAGCCAACACAGCGTGTGAGCCTTTTAACAACAGATTTGATTCAATCTCTGTTGACTGCACATGCGATTGATAACTGCCAAGCCATCAAGATTGAAAGAGGAATAAATAACTGTGTAGATCTGGGGTACCTGGGTGGCTCGGTCAGTTAAGTCTCCGACTCTTGGTTCTGGCTCAGGTCACGATCTCACGGCTCGTGGGTTCAAGCCCAGGATCGGGTTCTGCACTGACAGTGTGGAATTCTGCTTGGGATTCTCATTCTTTCCCTCTCTCTCTGCCCTTCCCATGTTCTCTCTCTCTCTCTCTCTCTCTCTCTCTCTCTCTCTCTCTTTATAAATAAATAAATAAATAAATAAATAAATAAATAAATAAAAACTTTTAAAAAAGTCCTGTACAGACCTTGAGAAGCGCTCCATTGGGACAGCGTTTCTCCTCCCTGGGACTGTTCACATTTTGGGCGGGATCATTCTTTGCAGTGAGAGGCTATCCTATGTGCATTGCAGGTTAGCTGCGTCCCTGGCTTCTACCCACTGCTCGCCAGTGGCACCCTCCCCACAGCGGGGACAACCAAAAAGATCACTGAGTGTCCCTAGGGGACAAAATTCCCCAGGTGAAAACTACTGGTCTAGGAGGAGTGTAGATAAATAACTGTAAGATGCACCACCATGTAAGAGGCCAGCCCAGTTGGGAACGTGAACAAGGGAGCAAGTCGTTCCCAGGGCGGGGGGGGAGTGTGGTGGCAGTGCTGGGGACATCTGCAGATGCCTACACGTGAGGATATAAATGTGGCTCCTTCCGTGCCGCTAACACCCCCTCGCCGTCCCCACCCACCGCAAACTCTAAGGAAGTGGAAGCTGTCTTGTGTAACATAAAGAGCCACCGTGACAAGCAGTCACGTCTACCTTACCAAAGACTCGGGAGTGTGAATTTACATATTTCCTTCTCTATATGGCACTCGAGGCTCTACCGACCCCAGCAGGAAGCAAAAGCTAAGTGATAAGACACCTCAGGAAAAAGTTTAAAAAGCTGCCTCGCGTGATTCCTTTCCCATTGGACCCGCAGCAGGTGGTATATGTGCTGCCCCCTTCAGGAGACCCCTCAGGTCCTCCGCAGGCCCAGTCCTCTGTGTATCGAAAGTTCCTGATGCAGAGATGGTTTGAGCCACGTAAGAGGCCAAAATGTCATTCATACAGGAAAAATTACCTACCAATGCGACACCCTGGTGACTGGAAGGAAGTAAATCTAGAACTTTCTGTGGCTAGCTTCACAGAGCCTAAAGATTACATCTTGCCAAGTTAACTGTACGTTAAAACTTGAGAAACACTCCTCAGGAAGAGATGTAGAACCTTAAGCCAAGCTTGCAAGTAAAGCCTTAGACAATCAGCCTGTGAACCAGGCCCCCCCCCCACACACACGTCAGGCCGATCAGAGAACCCCTCTGTCCTCTCCCACTTAACGACAACACAACCAGGGCCTTAGTAAACTCTCCTCCCATAAAATGGGTGAAGGCCAATTGCATGTTCACTGTAGGTGACCCTCTGGACTAGGGCATTATGGCACCAGTCAAGGGATTGTAGAGAAGGACCCTGCACTTCCCCCACTCAGCTTGGCTGTCATAGACTCCGGGCTAGACCATGGTCTGTGGGCTGGCCTTCGGGCCCCGGCAGAATGGCAACTCCCTCCAGCACAACAAGGAGTGTGCTGGTGATCTTCATCCAGGCTGGTTTCTCTGTCTGCGCTTTGCCCCAGCGCACTGTGCAGCCTGTTCACTGGGGGCCTGGGGCCCTGCCCCCTGCCCAGTGCCCAGTGGCAGCCAACCGAGTGGGAGTTGGGGTGACACCTGCCACATTCGCCTCAGAAGCCAGGGGGTGGAGCACAGAGCCGCTTTCTCACTACTCTCTCTCACTGCTGAGATCTGGAAACAGCTGCACCCCATTCCCTGGGTCTCCGGGGAGGGACCAGCCAGCCGATGAGTTTTCCAGATGGATGAGATGAGCAGTGCCTCCTGGAACATGACCTCAGGCACCTGCACTGGGGACCTCTGCTCCACGGAGGGGAGCAAGTGGAGCCTGGCGTGTCATCCAGCGCCCCCGCAGCCCCTCCAGTGCCCCCCACAGGGGCAGCAGCCTAGTGAGTGAAGAATAAGGTCAAACCCAATTGCCTCAGGCTGAACTGCCCACTAAGAGGGCCTGGCTCGAGCACCGTTCCATCTGAAAACTCCAGCTGACAAAAGTTCTGGCCGCACCTGTCAACTGGTTTCCATGGAAAGCCTCAGAAAGACCCGTGAGTTAAACTTCACGCATGTGTTAGTTACACATCTCACAACTCACCTTCACTGAAAACAATCAAGTGAGCCAAACAAAGAAATGGGTGCCTCGTTCCAGGCATCCGAAACACAACATAATTCCACACCCAGAAGCACTTGGACACCGGGCTACTTTTTTTTTTTTTTTTTTAATGTTTATTTATTTATTTTGAGAGAGAAGGGGTAAGGGGCAGAGAGAGAATCCCGACGCAGGGCTCCATGCCACAAACCGCAAGATCATGACGTGAGCTGAAATCAAGAGTCAGACACTTAACTGACTGAGCCACCCAGGCGCCCCTGGACACAGGACTGTTCACGTGGCCTCAGACAAGGTAGTCTCGCACCAGAGTGGCCAGGGCTTTCCCCAATGTCAGCTCTCTTTAATTCAAGTTCACTGAGGTGTAATTCAATTATAGTAAAATTCACCTGTTTCAGGTGTTACAGTTCTACAAGTTTGGGCAAAAAACATGTAACCCTCACTATCAAGATTTGGAATATGTCTATCGCTGCCCCCCCCCCAAACTCTTCATGTCACGTTCTAGTTAACCACCCCCCCCACCCACTTCCTTCCCCGTAGTGCTCCCTTTTCTAGAATGTCCCACAAATGGAATCACACAGCATATGCACTCTGAAGTCTGGCTCCTTTCACGCAACACGATACCTTTTTACTGCTGAGTAATATTTCACTGTGCAGATGGGCCACAGTCCGTTTATCCACTTATCGTTTCCCACTTTCCGGCTATTACGCGCAGGGCAGCTACAGACATTTGCATGAAGTCTTTGCATGGGCAAATGTTTTCATTTCTCCTGTGTCAGTACTACCTGGGAGTGGAGGCGCCGGGTCATATGGGAAGGCAGTGTTTAACATGATAAGAAACTACCAAAGTATCTTCCAAAGTGGCCACACTATTTCGCTTTCCCACCAACAACGTAAAAGAGCTACAGTTACTCCACATCTTCATGCTGTGTTGTCAGGATTTTGTGGGTTTGTGTTTTGTTGTTTGGGGGGGGGACCTTTCGGGGGGGTGTTTAAGCCATTCTGATCTGTGCGTAATGGTATCTCACTGTGGTCTTAATTTGCATTTCCTTGATGACTAACAAGGTTGAGCATCCCTTCATGTGTTTATTGCCATCTCCTTTCTTTCTCTTCTGCCCTCCCATTTGCGTCTCTTCTTTGGTAAAGTATCAGTTCAGGAATTTTTGCCCACTTATCAAACTGCCGTCTTGTTAAAGGGCTGTAAGAGTTCTGCACATATTCTGGATACGAGTCCTTTATCAGATATGTGTTTTGAAAATATTTTCTCCTGGTTTGTGGCTTGTCTTTTAGTTTCTAGGCAGTGGTTTTCACAGAGCAGATGTTTTTAATTTTGATAAAATCCATTTTACCAACTTTTCCTTTCACAGTTTATGTTCTTTGTGTCCGAAGTAGTCTTTGCCTTGCCCAAGGCCACAAAGATCTGAAGCTATGTTTTCTTCTGTAAAGTTGTCACTTTTAGATTTTACTTTAGGCTAATCTAGGTTTTTTGCCTTTATATATGCATTTTTAATTAGCTTGTCATTTTTCGAATTGGCTTACCACTATGCAAAGTCTTTATATTTATGTTTCCATGTTTTAATTGGGGTTTTGTCAAATCTCTGGATCAATTTAAGTTAGGTGTCTTCTCCTTTTGAAAGTAAAGGAGTGGTCATCCCTCAGAGATGCCATAAAAAGAAAGACTGACCGGTTCCTTCCAAACTCACCCACAGAGAATAGCTTTGCCAAATGGCCTTGGCTCTAAGGGCTGGGTTGTGGGGTTCACAGGTTCTGATGTGGAAGGGCACGGGTGAGGGGGGCCAGGAATGCAGTCTGCCTCTCCAACCTGCTCCCTGATATAGAAAGGAAAAGAAAGGCACGAAATTGAGGTCAGCCCTGAGCCCTAACACCAGAAAGGAGCATGACTGCTTGACAATTTTTTGAAAATGAGGTGACATCTTTTCCATCCTAGGGGCCATCAGAGGATGAGTAGGAGTTCACTAACGCAGAAGAGAAGACGGAAGTTAATTCCTCAAAAGGAAATAGTAAGAGCAAGGAATAGAACAAGCAGGAAGCTCAGAACTGCAAATTTTGAGGAGAGAGGGTTGGAGATGAAGTCTGGGGTCAGAAATCTGTTCCCTGAGCATGGAAGCCCATGGAAGCTTTTGAGTGGGAAGGGCATAATCAGATCTGTATTTGAGAAAGATCCTCTTACTGGCAGGCAAACTATCCCCCCAGAGATCACCCTGTGGGTGTGGCAACAGACATGTGATGAGCAGGTGTGACTGGGGAAATGGCCGAGAGTCTGGACCAGAATCTCTTTGGAGAACAAGGCCGCCAAATGAAAACCAGACAAGGGATTGAAGGGGATGGGAGAGGCACAGGAAGACACATCTGTCTATCCCCGATGCCCCCGGACCCTGAAAAGCATCCGCCACTCTCCAGGCACATCCACAGCCCCAGGCCGAGCTCTGCTGTAAGAAGCCAAAAACATACATGTGGCCTTGAAGGACCTCACCGAGTAAGAACATGGAATCCAGACACAGTGTGAGTATTCACATTCTGCTTTTCAGGGGCAACATTTTGTGTGAAGGTTATCTTAAAAACGCAACCTTCCACAAGATGGCTTTGCTTTTAAGATTATGCCATTGGGGTTGAATAAATTTCTTGGCAACCCCGTGGATAAATCTGGTCAGGGCCTCACTGTGAAGTCTGAAAAAGAGACAGATGGAGCCGTCGGCCAGAAAGCCCCAGTGACAGAAACAACTATTCCCTGGAAGGGGAAAAAAGGGCAGAAAGGCATCTTTGTTTATTTTTACAAAATTTGGAGAACAACAGTGTCTCCCAGCTGTCTCCACAAGATCAAACCAGCTCCAAATGGGAGATGCTAGGTATTTGCCAACACTTGAAATCAAAGTCCAACAGGCCTGATGGCCCTGTTTCTTGTCTTTTCCTCCCTTTGTATTTCAAGATGACAATTTCATTTGTTCATTGATGCAGCCTGTCCATTCAATAAGCGTTCTGATTCATCTATGAACTTCAAACTCCACTTCTAATCTAAATCAGAACACAGAAGTACATGACCGCTTCAACTGCTTGCTAGGCCCTCTGGCTCATTCAAAGCAAACGCTCAAAGGGGGCCTCAGAATGACATTTAATCATGGGGTCTGCATTTTCGGTGTAAGGCCATGCCCTCCAAAGTCCAACACAGGGACTGTCAAACTGTCAACTTCTCTGGGACTGAACACGCACAAGCTCCCCAGTGCTCCCATCCCCTCGTCAGCCCTCAGGGGACAGCCTTTTAAGGGGTCGGTACCTATAACTCCAAAATTAGGGTTAGGGCACAGGCCCGAACAGGGCACCAAATTTGGCCTTTGTTAAGGCCTATTAGAAACTGATAGAAAGAGTCCGTTGTGGGAAAGAGACATCTTTAGGCTTCATCTAAAAGTCAAACCTCTGTAAACTTCCATTTAACTATAACAGAGCCCAGTGGAAATTTTGCTTCCTTCCTGATTTATTAAATAAAGATAACCAACAGAAACAAAACAAAATTCCGTTGGGAGCTAGTTCATGCTCTCCCACCCTGCTTCCATGGGCTATTCTTAGAAACATGGACCTAAGCGCCACGTGCAAAAATGCCGCGCTGTTGGTTTACATGGCCTGTCTGTCGTATCAGAGAAGCGAGAGCCAAAGGTGACATGCTCACTTCGAAGCCACTTCGTCTTCGCCCAGGAGCTCCTGCCAGGAGGGAGCAGGCTTCTCCGGGCTGCTGCACCGTGACAGACGGGAAGAACGTCTAAACTCTCTTTCAAACTTATAGAAAAAGAAAAAAACAAAACACCCACACAGTGGGGAACAATTTCCCCACTGCGTGGGTGGTGGGGCCCCGAGAGCTGTTATCTGCAAAGGGCACTTCTGGGGGTTACCCAGCTGTCACCACTGTGTGGATTCCACTCGAAAACCTCAAGCCAAGCAGTGGGGAATGAACATCAAGAGACAATTTTCCACTCTGTGAAAATGACTTGACTTTACAAAAATAAATTAAAACACTACGATAATACATGAGATGTGTACAGGACCTGTTGATAAATGCACACCTCGGTCACAGTAGATGTGCTTCCTTGCTTGGTATATCTATACCATCAGAAGAATATGACTGTGTCATTCTCCACTTCCTGACCCCTCAGCGCCTGACCCCACATGACGTCTCACACACACATACACATACCCACACCCACACACTCTCCTATACCATACAACCGGGCGTGGAATTACTGGTCTAGCAAGGGCTGGAGCCTGAACCAGCATGTCTGAGGGCAGGAGTGGGAGCAGGTGGGGTGTGCGTGTGTTAGTGTGGAAATCGGGGGAAAGGATGTTCCAACACTGTTCATCGTAACGAGGGAGATCTGATGGCCGAAGCCAAAACGCAGATGCACGAAAACAAAACCAGGCGTCCCTCGGGTTACGCCCCTCTTTTACCACACAAGGGCCCCCCTGCTCCAGGCTGCCCCGGGTGTCTGTGGCAGCCTGAGAGGCACAGCCTGCCCACCAGGTTCACGGGATTTAGTGATTCCTCCTCTCCTCTGCACACTCGTGTCCAACCCACTCCTAAGTGAACCCATCCTCCCGACTGCTGCTGTCTGGAACCACAATCGCCTCCTCCCTTCCCTTTGTCCCACCCCCGTCTATCACAGGAGCCTAGCACCATTGCTCTTGGCCCTGACCCTCCTGTCAGAATTTGGGAAACAGACCTGGTGATTAGAGCCTCAAGTCCCAAACCTTGCTTCCAAAAGTCTCCTGATGCACACAAAGAGGACCCGGGAAGCTCTCAATTCCAGAATCTGGGTCCTGGGTAAACAACCGTGAGCGTTTGAAGTAGACCCAGAACTATATAGATGTAGGATACACTCCTACTTTAAAACCTAATCGACAGAAGAACAGCATGGCGATTCCTCCAAAAAAACCTAAAAATACAATCACCATAGGATCGGTCCAGCGATTACATTTCTGGGTATTTACTCAAAAGATGTGAAAGCAAGGTTTCAAAGAGATTTTTGTACACTTGTGTATATAGCAGCACCATTAACAATAGCCCAAAGGCAGAGACAACCCGAATGTCTACTGACAGATAAATGCAAGTGTGTGTGTGTATACACACACACACACACACACACACACACACACACAGTGTAATATATATACATATACACATATATACATATACACACACATAATGGTCTATATATACATACACACACACACACACACACACACACACACACACAAATGGAATATTACTCAGCCTTAAAAAGGAAGCAAATCTGACACATGCTACAACATGGATGAACCCTGAGGACATTCTGCTAAGTGAAAGAACCCAGACATAAAAGACAAATACTGTATGATGATTCTACTTATATGAGGTTCCTACACTAGTCAAATTCAGTGACAGAAGGCAGGTTACCAAGGGCTGGAGGCAGGGCAGGGGGGGATGAGCAGTTAGTGTTCAAAGAGTATAGAGTTTTAGTTTGGGAAGATGAAAAAGCTCTCGAGATGGGTGTGGTGATAGTTGCACAAGAATGTGAATGTACTTAATTTCACTGAAGTGTACATTTTTAAACCTTTAAGGGTTAAAATAGTAAATTTTATGTTAGGTATATTTTACCAACAAGATTTAAAAAAAAAGCAATCGACGAAAGGATTGAAGCTTCAATTAATCTAAATAAGCTAGCTTATTAGATTAACTAGGATTTTTATTTAAAGAGGAGACATAACCAGAAACCCACACCCTCTGGTTTCATCTTCTTCCTCTCCTCTGAGGATAGAAGTGGGTGACAGGCAGCAGAGGGACAGAAGAGCTACCACCAGGCAATCCAAGGACATGCAGGCTTCTGAGAGGACAGGCCAGTTCCTCCTGTGCCCGCTGACCCCAGAGACAGGACAGAGAAGGTGGTGTGACGGCAGGTGGTACAGTCTGACCCACAAACGGCTCTTCACGACACCTTATTAAGAGTCGTTGGTTCTGGCAGGGGCCCCTGGGTGGCTCAGTCGGTTAAGCGCCTGGCTTCGGCTCAGGTCATGATCTCACTGCTCATGAGTTCGAGCCCTCGCCCCCCCGCCGGGCTCTGTGCTGACAGCTCAGAGCCTGGAGCCTGTTTCGGATTCTGTCTCCCTCTCTTTCTGCCCCTCCCCTGCTCACGCTCTCTCTCTCTCTCTCCTTCAAAATAAATAAGCATTAAAAAAAGTTTTAAGAGTCGTTGGTTCCTGCAGACTGGGGGCTTCCCAGAAGATGGTTTCTTTCCCACCACAGATTTACAGACACTGTTGTGCTTCCTGGAACTTTTCCATCACAATTCCTTATATTTCAGAAATCATTTCTGGAAAATACAACCTCTGATAATGCGTTCTGCATTTCCACTACATCTGAGATATTGGTACATGGACAGGTCAAATGCTCCTCAGTAACCTCATCTAGGCTTGGGTGAATGGGATGTGTGAATAGGGCATTTACACCTGTCACAGGCTCACCCAAGCCAAAAAAAGTCTCCTCATTGTCCCTGTACATATGCTCAGGGACCTGCATTATGAGTTAGCGGGGCACCTGTCTGAGCCCACGGAGTCTGCCTTCTGTGAGGATGATTTAAGATTCGCTTTCTCTAAGAAGCCTCCTTTGACTGATTTACCTCCTCCTATAAGATTTGCGTCTATCCTTAAGTCTTCTTCACCTATACCCCTTGTGTTTCCCCGGCTCATAAATGCCTTATAGCCAGGACGGTGTCTTAAATTTCCTTTTACAACGGCTTTAAATAAGCACCCTGTCATTCAGCTAGGCTCTGCAGCAGACAGCATTTTCCCAAAATGGCCTCATGAAGATTTCCCCACCTCTCATGTCCTTGTTACAATGTGGCCAGCACTCCTTCCACTGTGGGGCGGGGTCTCTGCTTCCTCCCTCTGAACACCAACAGGGGGTTGTGTCTGCTCCAACAGAGTAAGGTGGAAGTGATGCTCTATGACTTCCCAGGCTGGATCACAGAAAGGAGACAGCTTCTACCTGGCTCTCCCTTTCCAGGACACTCAATCAGAGAGGGCCGACTACCATACCGTGAGGAAGCCCAAACAAGCCCATGTGGAGACCACACGGACCCGCGTGCGGAGAGGAACAGAGATCTCTGGCCATCGGCCAGCATCACCGACTAGACACAGAAGTGAATGAGCCTTCAGATGTCTCTGTCCTCCTCCCTGAGTCTTCCAGAGCAGGCCCCAGACCCTGTGAAGCAGAGTCAGGCCATCTTCCCTGTCCTTCCAAACCCCTGTCCCACAGAATATTGCCAGCATGATCACTGGTAGCTCAGTGGCCTCAGGCAGCCATAGGCATGGGGTTTCCATAAACGTGGCCCCCGGATGAGTAATTCCAAAGCTCCCTCCTCTCTAAAATGGGCTCTGCTTAACTGCCCCAACTTCATTTTTCCCCTTCTCCACAGTGGAATGCCTATCCTGTAGGACCTCCTATAGGACCATGACTCAGGATGCCCACGTCTCTATTCAGCTTCATAGCCACTGTCTACTAACCACACTTCTTCAGCCAGACTGGGCTGCTTTAGGGAAGGGGGAGCCAAAGGGAGGAGTCATTCCTAATCCAAGCCAAGCGCTTCCTTCCAGAGAGCGCCCACGGCCACCAATTCCACAGAAAAGTAGGTGTATCTAAATCGCTACCCAGTCAAGGGTAAGAAGACATTTTCCCTTTCCAAATGAAGAAGATGTTCAGCTCAGACAACAGTCTCCACCTTCTGTTTGGTGTTGGTAACCGTACAGAAGGATGCCAGGGGCCTGCCCTGGCCCCAGGCAGGCCGGGCAGGAATCTTTTCCACGACACAGGCCTGGGACCCATAATAAGCACGGGGCCAAAGACACCATCCACCTGGGACCTCCATCCGGTCTCCCCTGCTCTGCTATCCTTACCCGATTCCCTGATTCGAAAAGGTTGATAGTTGGCAAAAGTCCCTCAGCCTCACAAAGTATTAAAAAGAAAGTTTTGTCCAGTTCTGGAAGAATCTGAGTTTCTGCACAAGTTAGAACTCTCCACAGAGCCACAGAGTAACCCTTACCGTGGCGGGAACAAGCACATGTTTGTTCTCCGGACTAGAGCAAGACGTTGGCTTTCTTAGGGAGGCCCCTTTAGCTCTCATGCAGAAAACAGTCTTGATAAGCAGGACTCGAATATGAGGAAAGTTCCACCAAAGGAAAAGAACGGAAAGGGCAGGGGCACTGGGGTGGCTCAGTTGGTTAAGCATCCGATTTTGACTCAGGTCATGATCTCGCTGTCCGTGAGTTCGAGACCCACATCCGGCTCTCTGTTCTCGGCACAGAGCCTGCTTCGGATCCTCTGTCTCCCTCTCTCTCTGCCCCTCCCCCGCTCACACTACCACTTGCACTCTCTCTCTCTCTCTCAAAAATAAATAAGCATTTGTTAAAAAAAAAAAAAAAAGAAAAAAGAAAAAAAAAAGGAAGGAAGGAAGGATGGGCAAAATTCCCCACCTTCCCTCACACACACCGAAAAGCAATCATGAGCATCTCTGGAGCAGCTTTCTTCAAGAGTATCCAGAAATGTCCAACAGAAACACTTTCCTCCCACACACTCATTCCTAGTTCCAAGTGGTTCTAGCCCAGTCCTGCCTTCTTCCTGCTCTACCCCACACAGTGCACCAGCAGCTTTTCAGGCTTCTGTGACTGCCCACCGGGTCGATCGAGCCACAGTTAACCGTAAGCAAGCGCATACAACCTGTGACAAGCGTATTTAGAAGGCAATCTCCTTTGCAGTAACTATGGTTTGTTTGTGGAGAGCTGGCCAGATGTCCTGAGCTGACCAGCGGGTGGCACTTGGGGGAGGCTGTGAGCACAGGTTGTGTACGGGCAGGAGGGACATTGCTTATTACTCTTCCATTGAGACTGGATCTTTAATGAACATCTTTTTTTTTTTTTTTAACATTTATTTATTTTTGAGACAGAGAACATGAACGGGGGAGGGGCAAAGAGAGAGGGAGACACAGAATCGGAAGCAGGCTCCAGGCTCCGAGCCATCAGCCCAGAGCCCGACGCGGGGCTCGAACTCACGGTCGGTGAGATCGTGACCTGAGCTGAAGTCGGACGCTCAACCGACTGAGCCACCCAGGCGCCCCTTTAATGAACATCTTAATACATTCTGATGCATGCCAGGGGATGCATGTACTTGGATACTAGCATAAGAAACCAACATTTTTCATAAATATGATGCACTTGAGAAACAGGCAGAAATCATGAAGCAAGACCAAAAATGGCACTTTTAGCCATTCTCAGATATACCTAAGACAAGGCGGGGGGTGGGCAGGGAGGGGACAGGGGCTTCACTAACAAGCCTTCACTCAGCTTTCTGTTTGCCCAGCCTCACCATTCATGCGGGACATCCCTGATTTCTGCGCTTATCCCTAGACTACCCAGAAATCACTTGTGTCCCTGCCCTAGAGCCGTCCATTTTTTGTTTTAAAAGAAATGTGCTACCTACCACGACCTTTATGTAAAAGCTCTATTCCTCCCAATAGCCAGCGGCCCTCATCAATGAAGCAAATGGAATAATTCTAATTGCTGTGAACTGATACCATAGGCAGAGAAGCCACCAAAATTTAGCTTGAAAACCCACAGATTCGATCAAACCGAAAGCTATAAACCAGGAAGGGTATTCCTCAAGAGGAAAAAAAAAAAAATTTAGCTTTACCTGTGACTGTAGTGGATGGCTATCGTCAGCCCAAGCTGTAATTAAAAAGAGAGAAAAACACATACTAAATAATATGAAGAGCATGCTGAGTTCACAAGAAAATTAACTTACGACGGTCCGTTATTTTTCAAACATTTCCTAAAATCTCCTACTCCTTATATTTCATAAATAACACCTTTTAATGATAGTTCTTTGGTTTCAACATCATTCTTAAAGGCTAGTCAGATTGTCAAAGGGTCTTAGAGACATCTAAAATATTTCACTGTGAATTGGACAGGTGTCTCTCATCTGGAGACACCTTCCATAACAGAGCCTTTATTTATTTATTTATTTATTTATTTATTTATTTATTTTGCTTTTTTTTTTCCTTTACATGCTTTTACATTTAAGTTTTAAAGTTTTTTCATTGAGGTATAATGTACAAATAAATTGTACGTACTTAATACTTACAACGTGATGATTCGATACACATACACCCTGTGAAATTATTACCATGTGTTATCACATTAATTAACACATCCATCACTTCATATAATTACCTTTTTTTTCCCTTTTTTTGGCGAGATAGAACATTTCAAGTACACAATATGCTACTGTTAACTATAGTCACCATGCTGTGCATTAAATCTCCGGAGCTTATTCATCTTACAACTAAAAGTTTATACCCTCTGACCAACATCTCCCCACCCCCAGCCCCTGGCAACCAGCATTCCACTCTCTGTTTGTATGAGCAAAACAGGGCTCTTTCAGCTCTGAGACAAAGCCGTGAAAGGACGGGATCCAGCGTGTGGCTGATTCTGAGGCTTGCCATACCCCCGTCCTGGGGGTGGTTCCTTCCCCACTCGCCCTGCCCCAGGAGTGCTGAGCGGAACCCAGGCCATGAAGAGGACTGAACCGACCCCCCCCCCCCCCCCCCCCCGGGCCAGAGTCTTGCCAGGGGAATCTGCACAACCTTCACACTGATCTCATAAGCTCCAGGCCGGCAAGGTGCACCTCTGAGGGCACGTGTGACATCGAGAGAAAGGGTACACAGTCGCCGGAGACAGTGACAAGTAGAGGCCAAGGTGGCACTGTGATTTCCTTTTTACTCTGTGGGGGGGTCACGGAAACCTCTCAAGCAGAAGAGGGGGTCGAATCATACGGCACGGGCCTCAGCTAGTTCATGGATTCCAGAAGAGTCAGGCCACAGGAGTTCAACCGCTAACCATACGGGCATCGCGTTATTTAAACTCTCAGGGTCACGGTGTCTGCATCTGTATCATGGGCAAATAATTATTTTCTCGTGCAAGGATGAAGCAACTTTTTCTATTTTGGTGTTTATACCTGTGTGTGGCGCACACACGATGCGTGCCGCCTGATAGGAAAAACTCTACAGGTGGGCCTGGCGGCAGAAGGCACCGGCCGGTGGGAAAAAACTCTATAAATAGTAACTACCGCTACTATACATAGGCAATATTTCATTTATGAAAATGTTTTCATTTTCCAAAATTTAATTGTTAAGTTCGTTTTTGGAACTTACAAAGTATTTCATTAGGTTAAAATGATGATCAGCCTCAAGCATGCCCATAAAAGTCTCGACGGTCCCCCTGTGGCTGAACCGTGGCACGACTAGCTTAAGAGACTCGGCAGCAGTTAAAAACCCAAGCATCATCTATCATATCATTTCCGAGCAAAAAGTCTGCCTACGTGCAACCTTGAAATCCCCAAACACATCACTGCCAGTTTCCCTGACGTTGGCCCCAGGGCGGTGGGGGTGGGGAGGTCACTTCCATGGGGCTCTCCGGGATGCTACGAGATGACTCAAGAGTCCCTGGGCCGTGGGAGGGTGGAAGGGGTAAGGAAGAAGCAAGGGGATGGAGAGTTAGGAGAAATAAAACCGTTGAGATGAATATAATATTACGTCAACTATAATCAGTTAGAATTATTGAAAGAAAGAGAGAAAGAAAGAAAGCCCAAACTTCTGTCCAGCTTGACACGCTGCAAAATCCCCCAGCTATTGTTTGAAGAGCTCAGCTCCAGAATGATTCGGCCGTGTGTCATCATCAATGCATACCCCAAATGCAGAACCGACATTGGAGAAGCCATTAGGGATCAGGGAAGTTAGGCTTCATTTTACAAAAAGATGATCTAAAAGTGAAGGTGTGAAATATATAACATCCAGCTGATTTCATATCATACTCACCTGAGTGTATTCAATTATTTGTCAACTAAACCAGGAGTGTGTGTGTATATGTGTTTGTGTGTGTGTGTGTATATATGTATATACATACATACATACATATGTATATATATACACACATATACATATACATATGTATATATGTACATATACATATATATGTGTATATATATACATATGTATATATGTGTGTATGTATACATATGTATGTATGTATGTATACATATACATATGTATGTATGTGTGTGTGTGTATATATATGTGTATATATATACATATGTATATATATGGGAGATTTAAGTGAACAGAAGAAGAAGAGGCCTCAGGGGCAATCAAGAATTTAAAGAACAAGGAGGAAATTATTTAGGGAAGAACATAAAAACAGAAACTACAGCCAAAAAGGTCAGGATGAGCAATTCACAGATTTCACATGTCCCGTCACTTTACATTTCCTGGAGTTAAAAAGTTCTGGCTTACAGTTAGGCTTATTATAAGATAATTTCACCAACTGAATGTGTTGGTAAGCTTTAGAGTACTGCTTCATTGGTGGCTTTTCCACAGTTGAAAGACACGCCTTTGCTGGAGCAGGGAGAGAAAATGGGCATGGGAGGGACAAAACTAAGAAAAAAGCAGAGGAAGTTGTTCAATGGTAGCTGTGCTGGTTAAAAGGGGCTGGGAGATAAATCCTTCACAGAGATGAATTTCAATTAAGCACTTTTATTTGCCTTTTCCTGACTTCTCAAATATGCTTTCCCTGTCATTTTAAAAAGGACATCTTTGTGAAGGAAGAAAAGTGTGGATCGTGGAACCACACAGACCAGCTGCAGCATATCCCATGGGCCAGGTAACAAGGTGCTAGGGAAACCAGATGATCCAAACCCATGCACAGGCCCCGGGGCTACATGGGAACCCACTCATGTGGTGCATGGGAACAGGGCATCTCACAGCCATCCTGGAAACACGGCTTAAACTCCACACGGAACGCACTGGATCCAATTAGGCAGCCTTGCCAAGATGCCGGAACACTACAGAAAAATCTTAATAGGCCTGACCACAAAGCCCCAGGTTGGAACATGAGTGAGGACACTATGTCTGCTCCTCCTCACTCCTACATATCATCTGACCCTACAGAAGGCAGAGAAGGGAGAAAATTCCCTAAGGTTTCTGTACCATAGCAAATACCAAAGGCAACTTGTAATCTGCTGAGAAAGGAGCCAGAGATAGTCTTCTGCCCTGGCATTAGAAACGCCCACGGGCCAGTCAGGCCTCTACAAGCCCTCGCCCTGCTGAGAAGCATCAGCAACTCGGAAATGCTTTAACCAAGTCTCACCATTGCCTGCGTCTGCACAGACACACATGCATCCGCGCACACGTGCACACTTTGGGCCCAATCTACACCTGCATGTGCACACATATGTACACACACGTGCACGCTCAGACCCAAGTCACACATGCGTGCATGGACACTTATGCCTGCATGCACATCCACACTCACACACATGCATGCACAGGTACACCACTCGTACGTGCACATATGCCAAGAAG
The DNA here is from genome assembly GCF_023721935.1 of Panthera uncia. Lineage (NCBI taxonomy): Eukaryota > Metazoa > Chordata > Mammalia > Carnivora > Felidae > Panthera > Panthera uncia. The sequence continues at coordinate 16,300 of NW_026058633.1, forward strand.
CATGTGTTCCTATGTGCACACGTGCACGCACATGCTTACACAATACTCAGATGCAAAGATACGCGTGCCCTGGCACAGATGCACATCTACACACACATTCATACAGACATGCACTCACCCACGTGCACAGAGACACTTTGGCATTCAGAGAGGCCCATGGAGCCCCCAGGGACAAAGGGAGGCCTCAGACAATTGACCCTTTTGTTGCTGGTCTCAGCAGGAGCCCAGCGGAGAGAGACGAGGGAGGCCTAGGGGTTGGCCCCCCTGACCCCAGCCCAGCCAGGGCTGAGGCCCAGGGACACGGAGGTCAGCTGGAGTTTTGTGCCTGCTGCCCTCCCGGGAGAACAGCCCCCCAGGACATACTGTAAGTATTACCAGAATGCACTTAACAAACTCCCACTCCGAGTACCTCGTTTTCGATTTACACAATTTGTTAATAACAAAATTAAATCACGTTTTAATGGCAAGGAAAGAGTACTTGAACGTTTTTCAGAATCTCTACCAGCTACAAAAACCTTTTTCCTGCTGCTGCGGCCTGAAACTGCTCCTTTTTTGGAACAGCTGACTAAGGCAGCTGTTTTGTATCAAGTCTGAGCGTTTTCTATATGACCCAGGGAGCTCAGACAACAGGCAGACCTCGCTGCATTAAAGAGTAATCCGAGAATAATTTGCCATAAAACCCCCCGAAGTGCGCCAGCTGTAGCCGGATACGCCCTATAAAGCACCAAGTAGTCTGCATGGATCTTGCAAAATAATCATAATAATTTCAGAAAACACATTTTTAAACACCTTTAAAAAACATTTTTTTTTTTTTTTTTTTAAGGAAAGGAGTGGGTGACGCTGTCTTGGTAGGGCACTTGCCTCACGTGGGTTCCCCTCCCTGTCCGCGGTCTGTCGCAAAGCGTCTCTTCCTAATGCCCGCTTGCCCAAGGGTGCCTGTGTTGTTGGGAATCCCCTCCTCATGGGTCCACTGTGCTTCGTGTTTGTGATGTGCTGTCACCCACCCGAGGCAGCCGGAGGCAGGTGAGGAGGAAGAGTCTGTTAAATGCCGGCCCTAAGGTGGCCCAGCTGGTGAGTGGTGGTGCTCCAAGTCTGGGCCCAGAACTTTCTAGACTGGGGTGATATGCCGGCCGGGGCTATGACTAGGAGCCATGCCCTCTCACAGGCCCGGTGCTAGCACTCTCTATTCCTCAAGAAAAGCCGGACGCCAAGGGCTTGAGCGTGAAGATTCCCACGTCTTAAACTGATTTGAATATTTTTCGAATGCTACGTGAGCCAAACAAAAGGTATCGGTGGAATTTGGCCAGGGGGCCACCAGCTTGCAACCTCACCCTACACCTTTCCACACTGCCAAGCCTCTCCTGGGTTTTCAAATCTTAAAATCTGAATCTGTGCATGACAAATCTAGAAAGAGCTTTTGTGTCATTCGCGAGTCTTCCCCCCCTTTCCTATAATTACGTGAAGTTTTTTCTTTAGCTTCCTTTCATTTGTTTTCATTGCAAGGGTCCAAAGATTTATACCATCACAAAATAAACTCAAAAAGAAAAGCTTCTGGTTTATTTTCCTCCTGCACTTTTCAACTGTTCCTCTCCCTTTTATGGGAAATACGGGAAAGGAGCCTGAAGGAGAGAAGAGGTATGGTGTAGACAGAAGCCCACACAAACACAGCTAGCGTGTGGGACACCAGGAAGCCGGCACAGGGAGAAAGTGAGCCACCGAGTAGGTCTTTAACCCTTTCCCTGACTGTCTTTCTAGCAGTGTTCTCTCCAGGCAATAACAGACCCCACGCTCCCCACACAGCACCCTCCAGGGCTGCTCCTCCCCCAGGCATCACCCCCCCTCTTCCCCCTTCCCCCCCCCCCCCCCCCCCCCCCGCCCCGTGCCTGACTCTCAAACCCCTGCCAACGTGCAACAACTCACTAGTCTGAAGCCTTGGCATCCATCTAGGGCTTTCTCAGGCACTTGCTACTTCCTCTGAAAGATTAACCTTGCTGGACGAACAGATGCTTACGGTCAGTAGCAAAGAGCTTTGTGGTCAAGTTCCCTGACTTTTCTCGCCTTTTCCTCAATGTAAAATGGGGGCTGTTTTAGACAGATTAACTTAGACCTCAGAGATGTGGACCAGCAAGTATGCACGTCTCCTGGGAACTTGCGAGACATGCAAACACTCTGGCCCTAACGCCACTGAATCAGGAACTCTGGGGGTGTTTTAGCTGTTCCTCCAGGGGTAGGTTTAGAAGCACTGAATGAGATGATGTATGGAGAGACCATAACAATGTGCTGGGCGTAGATGACTCTTATTAACTGCTATGAAGATGACGACGATGATGACGTTATAACACATAGTAAAGCTATTTTCATTTTACATGCTCTTAATGTCCGCCCAGTGCCTTACACTCGACCTCAGGCATGGTAACCACTGGGAGCTCAGGCAGGCTCACGGTCAGGCCTGAGGTTATGTTTTGGGAAACAAGGCCTCCTGGTGCTCACAGGTGATCACCCACTTAGCGGGGAGAGGTGTGTGCACCCTGCCGAGACCCACTGTTTGCTGTCAACCTGCAAGGACAGGGCCAGCTCCCAGGAGGCCAAGGGTGAGCCTCAACAGGCTGCAGCCCTCCCCTCCCTTCTGCCATTCCCCTCGAAAGAGGGAGAAAACAGCAAGGAAGGCAGAAGGAAGAAAAGGAGCGACGTGTTCTTCATTACGGAGTTTATTTTGTGATGTTTTCCTTCCTTGGTCCCTTAAAATTAAAAAAAAAAAAACAGGGGCGCCTGGGTGGCTCAGTCAGTTAAGCGTCCGACTTCGGCTCAGGTCATGATCTCGCGGTATGTGAGTTCGAGCCCCGCGTCGGGCTCTGTGCTGACTGCTCAGAGCCTGGAGCCTGTTTCAGATTCTGTGTCTCCCTCTCTCTCTGACCCTCCCCCGTTCGTGCTCTGTCTCTCTCTGTCCCAAAAAAATAAATAAACGTTAAAAAAAAAAATTAAAAAAAAAAA
>NW_026058633.1:19390-22621 GCF_023721935.1 Panthera uncia
AAAACACAAAAAAAAATCAAGAAAAAGACACACTAATGTTTAGGAAAAGAAGAGGATGTAGATCTGAAACTTTCAAAACCTGATGTAAAAGATGAGTTGCTAAATCAATGGAAATTGACATTGGACTAACATTGAAGTGTAGGCAGTGGTTGTTTAACCAACCTAAGAAAACTGGTTGTTTTTAAGCCTCTAGGCCCCAGATGACTAAAAAGGTAAGACCAATGATGATGCTGTTCGTTGCTGCTGTTCCCAAGAACCTGAGCCAGTCACTATCGTTTTGGATTAAACGTTACAACACTGGTTTTAAAACATGTAGATGGGTTTTCACAAGGACTTGCCTTATCCCCCGATTCACCCAAAATGAAACCATTTGTTAGTCCTGAGTCATAGCTACCCCACAGTTATAGCACCTTGGGCCCATTCTGCTAGGCATTTTCCAGGGGCCGAGCCCCAGGAGCTGTGGGGCTCTGGCAGGTGGAGGAACCCCTGTTCTCTACCTCAGTTCCCTCCTGTGCAGACAGGTGAAATAAATGCAGCCCCCAGGAGCTACAGGGGAGGAAGCTCTCAGGGCCTGGCAACGGTAAGGGCTTCTGGAGGCCAGCTCTTTATTGTCTTTGTCGTTAAGTGGCCATGGTCTGTCCACCCGTGTCACAGCACAGTAAGTGTGCAGCAGGACCTGGTTCCTCATCTTTGTGTGCCTGGTACCCAGAGATGGACAAACAGGGCTGCCAAATAGTTCATGAACTACTGAAATCACTCCGCTGATCCTTACAGTTTGTTCATGAATGTATTGTTTAGGTTTTAGGGTTCAAACAAAATAATCGTAGATTTTGGTTTCTTTGCTTCTCTTGATATGAATGGTCGGGTATTTGATAATGTCATAGACCACACCCTCTTTTCCTAGAAAGCCTAACCTCTGTTTAAGAGAAATCAGCATGACAATGGACTTGGATTCTGTGTGCAGCCTACAACACAGAATACCTAACTGGAACTTTGGGCACAAATATTACTTAAGTGAAAACTTGATTATTAAGTCAAAGAGTCAGCCAGGGGAGGAGGGAGAGGCTGAAGAGAAGAAAAGGAAATGTACAGGACTAAAGGGAAAAAATAGGTGACGCCCTCAAATGCAGACAGTGATGAAAGTATTTGAGGGCATTTCTAAGGTGGATTTGGGGCTGTTAAATACAAGAAAATGAAAGGCCCTTGTAGCCGTCACAGCAGCTTAGAGACCCCACCATGGCTTGTTGACCCATTCTGACCCCCAGGCCCCCATCAAAGTCAAGAGTAAACCTCCCAGGAAAGTATATCTCTTTTTTTTTTTTTAATTTTTTTTTCAACATTTATTTATTTTTGAGACAGAGAGAGACAGAGCATGAATGGGGGAGTGTCAGACAGAGGGAGACACAGAATCTGAAACTGGCTCCAGGCTCTGAGCTGTCAACACAGAGCCCGACGCGGGGCTCGAACTCACGGACCGCGAGATCATGACCTGAGCCGAAGTCGGCCGCCCAACCGACTGAGCCACCCAGGCGCCCCGTATATCTCTTTTTAATGTAAAATGCAAAATTAGTTTTAAGGAACTTGTTTCAAAGAAAGGAAAACACTTTTCCTCCTTCTAGTTTTTACCTACCGTCTCCTCTAATTTTTACCAAAAAAAAAAAAAAAAAAAAAAAAAAAAATTTACACAAAACACATAAACAAAATCCCTCTACCCAGGCTCATAAGATACAGGCTAAATTAATAAGGCATTCCATGAAATATGTCAGCAACCATGAAAAACAATATGGTAGATCCATTATTGAAAAAACAATGTATTTTTAATTTTTTAAGTTTATTTATTTTGAGAGAGAGAGTGGGGGTGGGGAGGGGCAGAGAGAGAGGGAGAAAGAATTCCAAGCATGTTCTGCACTGTCAGTGCAGAGCCCGACATGGGGCTCAAACTCACAAACTGTGAGATCGTGACCTAAGCCGAAATCAGAAGTCAGGGGCTTAACTGACTGAGCCACCCAGGCACCCCTATTTTTAAATTAAACTCTTTACTATGAGATAGTTGTAGATTCACATGCAGGTGTTAGGAATTATGTAAAGAAATAATATAGATAGTTCCCATGTGTCTTTTATCCAGTTTTCTCCAATAGTAACATCTCACATAACTACACATTAAGTATATTGGCATCAGTACAATTAAGCTATAGAACATTCCTGTCACCATTAGGATCCCTTGTGTTGCCCTTATAAGTGCATCCACTTTCTTCCCACACTCACGCACTGTTTAGCCCCTGGTAGTCATCAATCTGTTCTCCATTCCTGAATTTGTCATTTCAAGAATGGAATCATACAGTCTGTGACCCTTTAGGATTAGATCTTTTCATCCAGCACAATTCTCTGGAGATTCATCCAGGTTGTTACATGCACCAAGAGCTCATTCCTTTTGATTTGCTAAATAGAACTCCATGGGATAGATGCACCACAGTCTATTAATCTGTTATTTGCAGTTTGGGGCGATTATAAATAAAGCTGCTATAAACATTTGTGTACAGGTATTTGCATGAATATAAGTTTTCATTTCTGTAAGACAAATGCCATGTAATTCCCACATATGTTTTGTTGGATTTACTCCTAAGCATTTCTCTTTTTTCAGCAATTATAAACAATATTAGTTTTTTTCAGTCTTCACATATTTGTTGTTAATATATAAAAATGCAGTTGATTTCTGTATATTTATCTTGTATCCTGCAACACTGTTAAATTCACTTATTGGTTCCAGGACTTTTTTTATAGGCTCCATGGTCTTTCTACGCAGACAATCATGTCATCTGCAAATAGAGTCAGTTTTACTTCTTCTGTTCATATCTATACACCTTTTTCTCCCTTTGTTGCTTTTTTGCACTGACTAGAAATCCCAGCACCATGCTGTGTAAAAGTAGTGAGACAGACATCCTTGCCCTATTCCCAAGTTTAGGGAGAAAGCATTTAGTCTTTCACATAAAGGATGATAGTATCTATAGTTTTTTGGGGGGTTTTTTGTAGATGCTTTTTATCAAGTCGAAGCAGTTCCCTTCTATTCTTATTTTTCTGAGAGTTCTTATCATGAATGGGTGTTGAATTTTCCTAAATGCTCACTTAAAAACACTTATCTTCCTTCGAACTACCCCATACTTTCTCTTCTATTTAGTTTTGACCAAAAAAAAAAAAAAAATTACACACACAAAAATTTTAAAACTAGGTCCT
>NW_026058634.1:0-19286 GCF_023721935.1 Panthera uncia
ATCCCAATAATCCCAATAATCCCAGTTGAATAATCCCAATAATCCCAGTTGAATGAACACATGAATGATTTTACATTCAACGGGAATTTTTTTTCAGTGTCCCGGATTTTATTTGTTTCTCATTTTAAGATTTTATAAGGGGGCAAAGGTGAGAAGAAGCCTGGAAATATTGTCAAGGTACAATAACCAACTGCCTTCCAGTTACCTGTCACACCTTGTGGATTATCAACAGGGCAGAGCCCTCCCGTGTGTCTCCAATGAAAGCCCAACTAGGGTTGGAAGAGGGCTGTCTCCAGAGAGGGACAAATGAGTCTAACTGTTGATTTTGTGCCTCTCTCCCATTGCCTAGACAACCAAAAATCAATTCTGGGTGATACACCATTTAGGAGAGGCTACATGCTCTCCGGCCCATTAGCATGATTAATTGAAAGCTGATTTGATTTCTGTGTTGAAACAAACAGGCAAACCAAAGAGAACAAAGAGGTTTCCAGGGGAGTATTTTGTCAACACAGAGCCAACACAGCGTGTGAGCCTTTTAACAACAGATTTGATTCAATCTCTGTTGACTGCACATGCGATTGATAACTGCCAAGCCATCAAGATTGAAAGAGGAATAAATAACTGTGTAGATCTGGGGCACCTGGGTGGCTCGGTCAGTTAAGTCTCCGACTCTTGGTTCTGGCTCAGGTCACGATCTCACGGCTCGTGGGTTCAAGCCCAGGATCGGGTTCTGCACTGACAGTGTGGAATTCTGCTTGGGATTCTCATTCTTTCCCTCTCTCTCTGCCCTTCCCATGTTCTCTCTCTCTCTCTCTCTCTCTCTCTCTCTCTCTCTCTCTTTATAAATAAATAAATAAATAAATAAATAAATAAATAAAAACTTTTAAAAAAGTCCTGTACAGACCTTGAGAAGCGCTCCATTGGGACAGCGTTTCTCCTCCCTGGGACTGTTCACATTTTGGGCGGGATCATTCTTTGCAGTGAGAGGCTATCCTATGTGCATTGCAGGTTAGCTGCGTCCCTGGCTTCTACCCACTGCTCGCCAGTGGCACCCTCCCCACAGCGGGGACAACCAAAAAGATCACTGAGTGTCCCTAGGGGACAAAATTCCCCAGGTGAAAACTACTGGTCTAGGAGGAGTGTAGATAAATAACTGTAAGATGCACCACCATGTAAGAGGCCAGCCCAGTTGGGAACGTGAACAAGGGAGCAAGTCGTTCCCAGGGCGGGGGGGGAGTGTGGTGGCAGTGCTGGGGACATCTGCAGATGCCTACACGTGAGGATATAAATGTGGCTCCTTCCGTGCCGCTAACACCCCCTCGCCGTCCCCACCCACCGCAAACTCTAAGGAAGTGGAAGCTGTCTTGTGTAACATAAAGAGCCACCGTGACAAGCAGTCACGTCTACCTTACCAAAGACTCGGGAGTGTGAATTTACATATTTCCTTCTCTATATGGCACTCGAGGCTCTACCGACCCCAGCAGGAAGCAAAAGCTAAGTGATAAGACACCTCAGGAAAAAGTTTAAAAAGCTGCCTCGCGTGATTCCTTTCCCATTGGACCCGCAGCAGGTGGTATATGTGCTGCCCCCTTCAGGAGACCCCTCAGGTCCTCCGCAGGCCCAGTCCTCTGTGTATCGAAAGTTCCTGATGCAGAGATGGTTTGAGCCACGTAAGAGGCCAAAATGTCATTCATACAGGAAAAATTACCTACCAATGCGACACCCTGGTGACTGGAAGGAAGTAAATCTAGAACTTTCTGTGGCTAGCTTCACAGAGCCTAAAGATTACATCTTGCCAAGTTAACTGTACGTTAAAACTTGAGAAACACTCCTCAGGAAGAGATGTAGAACCTTAAGCCAAGCTTGCAAGTAAAGCCTTAGACAATCAGCCTGTGAACCAGGCCCCCCCCCCACACACACGTCAGGCCGATCAGAGAACCCCTCTGTCCTCTCCCACTTAACGACAACACAACCAGGGCCTTAGTAAACTCTCCTCCCATAAAATGGGTGAAGGCCAATTGCATGTTCACTGTAGGTGACCCTCTGGACTAGGGCATTATGGCACCAGTCAAGGGATTGTAGAGAAGGACCCTGCACTTCCCCCACTCAGCTTGGCTGTCATAGACTCCGGGCTAGACCATGGTCTGTGGGCTGGCCTTCGGGCCCCGGCAGAATGGCAACTCCCTCCAGCACAACAAGGAGTGTGCTGGTGATCTTCATCCAGGCTGGTTTCTCTGTCTGCGCTTTGCCCCAGCGCACTGTGCAGCCTGTTCACTGGGGGCCTGGGGCCCTGCCCCCTGCCCAGTGCCCAGTGGCAGCCAACCGAGTGGGAGTTGGGGTGACACCTGCCACATTCGCCTCAGAAGCCAGGGGGTGGAGCACAGAGCCGCTTTCTCACTACTCTCTCTCACTGCTGAGATCTGGAAACAGCTGCACCCCATTCCCTGGGTCTCCGGGGAGGGACCAGCCAGCCGATGAGTTTTCCAGATGGATGAGATGAGCAGTGCCTCCTGGAACATGACCTCAGGCACCTGCACTGGGGACCTCTGCTCCACGGAGGGGAGCAAGTGGAGCCTGGCGTGTCATCCAGCGCCCCCGCAGCCCCTCCAGTGCCCCCCACAGGGGCAGCAGCCTAGTGAGTGAAGAATAAGGTCAAACCCAATTGCCTCAGGCTGAACTGCCCACTAAGAGGGCCTGGCTCGAGCACCGTTCCATCTGAAAACTCCAGCTGACAAAAGTTCTGGCCGCACCTGTCAACTGGTTTCCATGGAAAGCCTCAGAAAGACCCGTGAGTTAAACTTCACGCATGTGTTAGTTACACATCTCACAACTCACCTTCACTGAAAACAATCAAGTGAGCCAAACAAAGAAATGGGTGCCTCGTTCCAGGCATCCGAAACACAACATAATTCCACACCCAGAAGCACTTGGACACCGGGCTACTTTTTTTTTTTTTTTTTTAATGTTTATTTATTTATTTTGAGAGAGAAGGGGTAAGGGGCAGAGAGAGAATCCCGACGCAGGGCTCCATGCCACAAACCGCAAGATCATGACGTGAGCTGAAATCAAGAGTCAGACACTTAACTGACTGAGCCACCCAGGCGCCCCTGGACACAGGACTGTTCACGTGGCCTCAGACAAGGTAGTCTCGCACCAGAGTGGCCAGGGCTTTCCCCAATGTCAGCTCTCTTTAATTCAAGTTCACTGAGGTGTAATTCAATTATAGTAAAATTCACCTGTTTCAGGTGTTACAGTTCTACAAGTTTGGGCAAAAAACATGTAACCCTCACTATCAAGATTTGGAATATGTCTATCGCTGCCCCCCCCCCAAACTCTTCATGTCACGTTCTAGTTAACCACCCCCCCCACCCACTTCCTTCCCCGTAGTGCTCCCTTTTCTAGAATGTCCCACAAATGGAATCACACAGCATATGCACTCTGAAGTCTGGCTCCTTTCACGCAACACGATACCTTTTTACTGCTGAGTAATATTTCACTGTGCAGATGGGCCACAGTCCGTTTATCCACTTATCGTTTCCCACTTTCCGGCTATTACGCGCAGGGCAGCTACAGACATTTGCATGAAGTCTTTGCATGGGCAAATGTTTTCATTTCTCCTGTGTCAGTACTACCTGGGAGTGGAGGCGCCGGGTCATATGGGAAGGCAGTGTTTAACATGATAAGAAACTACCAAAGTATCTTCCAAAGTGGCCACACTATTTCGCTTTCCCACCAACAACGTAAAAGAGCTACAGTTACTCCACATCTTCATGCTGTGTTGTCAGGATTTTGTGGGTTTGTGTTTTGTTGTTTGGGGGGGGGACCTTTCGGGGGGGTGTTTAAGCCATTCTGATCTGTGCGTAATGGTATCTCACTGTGGTCTTAATTTGCATTTCCTTGATGACTAACAAGGTTGAGCATCCCTTCATGTGTTTATTGCCATCTCCTTTCTTTCTCTTCTGCCCTCCCATTTGCGTCTCTTCTTTGGTAAAGTATCAGTTCAGGAATTTTTGCCCACTTATCAAACTGCCGTCTTGTTAAAGGGCTGTAAGAGTTCTGCACATATTCTGGATACGAGTCCTTTATCAGATATGTGTTTTGAAAATATTTTCTCCTGGTTTGTGGCTTGTCTTTTAGTTTCTAGGCAGTGGTTTTCACAGAGCAGATGTTTTTAATTTTGATAAAATCCATTTTACCAACTTTTCCTTTCACAGTTTATGTTCTTTGTGTCCGAAGTAGTCTTTGCCTTGCCCAAGGCCACAAAGATCTGAAGCTATGTTTTCTTCTGTAAAGTTGTCACTTTTAGATTTTACTTTAGGCTAATCTAGGTTTTTTGCCTTTATATATGCATTTTTAATTAGCTTGTCATTTTTCGAATTGGCTTACCACTATGCAAAGTCTTTATATTTATGTTTCCATGTTTTAATTGGGGTTTTGTCAAATCTCTGGATCAATTTAAGTTAGGTGTCTTCTCCTTTTGAAAGTAAAGGAGTGGTCATCCCTCAGAGATGCCATAAAAAGAAAGACTGACCGGTTCCTTCCAAACTCACCCACAGAGAATAGCTTTGCCAAATGGCCTTGGCTCTAAGGGCTGGGTTGTGGGGTTCACAGGTTCTGATGTGGAAGGGCACGGGTGAGGGGGGCCAGGAATGCAGTCTGCCTCTCCAACCTGCTCCCTGATATAGAAAGGAAAAGAAAGGCACGAAATTGAGGTCAGCCCTGAGCCCTAACACCAGAAAGGAGCATGACTGCTTGACAATTTTTTGAAAATGAGGTGACATCTTTTCCATCCTAGGGGCCATCAGAGGATGAGTAGGAGTTCACTAACGCAGAAGAGAAGACGGAAGTTAATTCCTCAAAAGGAAATAGTAAGAGCAAGGAATAGAACAAGCAGGAAGCTCAGAACTGCAAATTTTGAGGAGAGAGGGTTGGAGATGAAGTCTGGGGTCAGAAATCTGTTCCCTGAGCATGGAAGCCCATGGAAGCTTTTGAGTGGGAAGGGCATAATCAGATCTGTATTTGAGAAAGATCCTCTTACTGGCAGGCAAACTATCCCCCCAGAGATCACCCTGTGGGTGTGGCAACAGACATGTGATGAGCAGGTGTGACTGGGGAAATGGCCGAGAGTCTGGACCAGAATCTCTTTGGAGAACAAGGCCGCCAAATGAAAACCAGACAAGGGATTGAAGGGGATGGGAGAGGCACAGGAAGACACATCTGTCTATCCCCGATGCCCCCGGACCCTGAAAAGCATCCGCCACTCTCCAGGCACATCCACAGCCCCAGGCCGAGCTCTGCTGTAAGAAGCCAAAAACATACATGTGGCCTTGAAGGACCTCACCGAGTAAGAACATGGAATCCAGACACAGTGTGAGTATTCACATTCTGCTTTTCAGGGGCAACATTTTGTGTGAAGGTTATCTTAAAAACGCAACCTTCCACAAGATGGCTTTGCTTTTAAGATTATGCCATTGGGGTTGAATAAATTTCTTGGCAACCCCGTGGATAAATCTGGTCAGGGCCTCACTGTGAAGTCTGAAAAAGAGACAGATGGAGCCGTCGGCCAGAAAGCCCCAGTGACAGAAACAACTATTCCCTGGAAGGGGAAAAAAGGGCAGAAAGGCATCTTTGTTTATTTTTACAAAATTTGGAGAACAACAGTGTCTCCCAGCTGTCTCCACAAGATCAAACCAGCTCCAAATGGGAGATGCTAGGTATTTGCCAACACTTGAAATCAAAGTCCAACAGGCCTGATGGCCCTGTTTCTTGTCTTTTCCTCCCTTTGTATTTCAAGATGACAATTTCATTTGTTCATTGATGCAGCCTGTCCATTCAATAAGCGTTCTGATTCATCTATGAACTTCAAACTCCACTTCTAATCTAAATCAGAACACAGAAGTACATGACCGCTTCAACTGCTTGCTAGGCCCTCTGGCTCATTCAAAGCAAACGCTCAAAGGGGGCCTCAGAATGACATTTAATCATGGGGTCTGCATTTTCGGTGTAAGGCCATGCCCTCCAAAGTCCAACACAGGGACTGTCAAACTGTCAACTTCTCTGGGACTGAACACGCACAAGCTCCCCAGTGCTCCCATCCCCTCGTCAGCCCTCAGGGGACAGCCTTTTAAGGGGTCGGTACCTGTAACTCCAAAATTAGGGTTAGGGCACAGGCCCGAACAGGGCACCAAATTTGGCCTTTGTTAAGGCCTATTAGAAACTGATAGAAAGAGTCCGTTGTGGGAAAGAGACATCTTTAGGCTTCATCTAAAAGTCAAACCTCTGTAAACTTCCATTTAACTATAACAGAGCCCAGTGGAAATTTTGCTTCCTTCCTGATTTATTAAATAAAGATAACCAACAGAAACAAAACAAAATTCCGTTGGGAGCTAGTTCATGCTCTCCCACCCTGCTTCCATGGGCTATTCTTAGAAACATGGACCTAAGCGCCACGTGCAAAAATGCCGCGCTGTTGGTTTACATGGCCTGTCTGTCGTATCAGAGAAGCGAGAGCCAAAGGTGACATGCTCACTTCGAAGCCACTTCGTCTTCGCCCAGGAGCTCCTGCCAGGAGGGAGCAGGCTTCTCCGGGCTGCTGCACCGTGACAGACGGGAAGAACGTCTAAACTCTCTTTCAAACTTATAGAAAAAGAAAAAAACAAAACACCCACACAGTGGGGAACAATTTCCCCACTGCGTGGGTGGTGGGGCCCCGAGAGCTGTTATCTGCAAAGGGCACTTCTGGGGGTTACCCAGCTGTCACCACTGTGTGGATTCCACTCGAAAACCTCAAGCCAAGCAGTGGGGAATGAACATCAAGAGACAATTTTCCACTCTGTGAAAATGACTTGACTTTACAAAAATAAATTAAAACACTACGATAATACATGAGATGTGTACAGGACCTGTTGATAAATGCACACCTCGGTCACAGTAGATGTGCTTCCTTGCTTGGTATATCTATACCATCAGAAGAATATGACTGTGTCATTCTCCACTTCCTGACCCCTCAGCGCCTGACCCCACATGACGTCTCACACACACATACACATACCCACACCCACACACTCTCCTATACCATACAACCGGGCGTGGAATTACTGGTCTAGCAAGGGCTGGAGCCTGAACCAGCATGTCTGAGGGCAGGAGTGGGAGCAGGTGGGGTGTGCGTGTGTTAGTGTGGAAATCGGGGGAAAGGATGTTCCAACACTGTTCATCGTAACGAGGGAGATCTGATGGCCGAAGCCAAAACGCAGATGCACGAAAACAAAACCAGGCGTCCCTCGGGTTACGCCCCTCTTTTACCACACAAGGGCCCCCCTGCTCCAGGCTGCCCCGGGTGTCTGTGGCAGCCTGAGAGGCACAGCCTGCCCACCAGGTTCACGGGATTTAGTGATTCCTCCTCTCCTCTGCACACTCGTGTCCAACCCACTCCTAAGTGAACCCATCCTCCCGACTGCTGCTGTCTGGAACCACAATCGCCTCCTCCCTTCCCTTTGTCCCACCCCCGTCTATCACAGGAGCCTAGCACCATTGCTCTTGGCCCTGACCCTCCTGTCAGAATTTGGGAAACAGACCTGGTGATTAGAGCCTCAAGTCCCAAACCTTGCTTCCAAAAGTCTCCTGATGCACACAAAGAGGACCCGGGAAGCTCTCAATTCCAGAATCTGGGTCCTGGGTAAACAACCGTGAGCGTTTGAAGTAGACCCAGAACTATATAGATGTAGGATACACTCCTACTTTAAAACCTAATCGACAGAAGAACAGCATGGCGATTCCTCCAAAAAAACCTAAAAATACAATCACCATAGGATCGGTCCAGCGATTACATTTCTGGGTATTTACTCAAAAGATGTGAAAGCAAGGTTTCAAAGAGATTTTTGTACACTTGTGTATATAGCAGCACCATTAACAATAGCCCAAAGGCAGAGACAACCCGAATGTCTACTGACAGATAAATGCAAGTGTGTGTGTGTATACACACACACACACACACACACACACACACACACAGTGTAATATATATACATATACACATATATACATATACACACACATAATGGTCTATATATACATACACACACACACACACACACACACACACACACACAAATGGAATATTACTCAGCCTTAAAAAGGAAGCAAATCTGACACATGCTACAACATGGATGAACCCTGAGGACATTCTGCTAAGTGAAAGAACCCAGACATAAAAGACAAATACTGTATGATGATTCTACTTATATGAGGTTCCTACACTAGTCAAATTCAGTGACAGAAGGCAGGTTACCAAGGGCTGGAGGCAGGGCAGGGGGGGATGAGCAGTTAGTGTTCAAAGAGTATAGAGTTTTAGTTTGGGAAGATGAAAAAGCTCTCGAGATGGGTGTGGTGATAGTTGCACAAGAATGTGAATGTACTTAATTTCACTGAAGTGTACATTTTTAAACCTTTAAGGGTTAAAATAGTAAATTTTATGTTAGGTATATTTTACCAACAAGATTTAAAAAAAAAGCAATCGACGAAAGGATTGAAGCTTCAATTAATCTAAATAAGCTAGCTTATTAGATTAACTAGGATTTTTATTTAAAGAGGAGACATAACCAGAAACCCACACCCTCTGGTTTCATCTTCTTCCTCTCCTCTGAGGATAGAAGTGGGTGACAGGCAGCAGAGGGACAGAAGAGCTACCACCAGGCAATCCAAGGACATGCAGGCTTCTGAGAGGACAGGCCAGTTCCTCCTGTGCCCGCTGACCCCAGAGACAGGACAGAGAAGGTGGTGTGACGGCAGGTGGTACAGTCTGACCCACAAACGGCTCTTCACGACACCTTATTAAGAGTCGTTGGTTCTGGCAGGGGCCCCTGGGTGGCTCAGTCGGTTAAGCGCCTGGCTTCGGCTCAGGTCATGATCTCACTGCTCATGAGTTCGAGCCCTCGCCCCCCCGCCGGGCTCTGTGCTGACAGCTCAGAGCCTGGAGCCTGTTTCGGATTCTGTCTCCCTCTCTTTCTGCCCCTCCCCTGCTCACGCTCTCTCTCTCTCTCTCCTTCAAAATAAATAAGCATTAAAAAAAGTTTTAAGAGTCGTTGGTTCCTGCAGACTGGGGGCTTCCCAGAAGATGGTTTCTTTCCCACCACAGATTTACAGACACTGTTGTGCTTCCTGGAACTTTTCCATCACAATTCCTTATATTTCAGAAATCATTTCTGGAAAATACAACCTCTGATAATGCGTTCTGCATTTCCACTACATCTGAGATATTGGTACATGGACAGGTCAAATGCTCCTCAGTAACCTCATCTAGGCTTGGGTGAATGGGATGTGTGAATAGGGCATTTACACCTGTCACAGGCTCACCCAAGCCAAAAAAAGTCTCCTCATTGTCCCTGTACATATGCTCAGGGACCTGCATTATGAGTTAGCGGGGCACCTGTCTGAGCCCACGGAGTCTGCCTTCTGTGAGGATGATTTAAGATTCGCTTTCTCTAAGAAGCCTCCTTTGACTGATTTACCTCCTCCTATAAGATTTGCGTCTATCCTTAAGTCTTCTTCACCTATACCCCTTGTGTTTCCCCGGCTCATAAATGCCTTATAGCCAGGACGGTGTCTTAAATTTCCTTTTACAACGGCTTTAAATAAGCACCCTGTCATTCAGCTAGGCTCTGCAGCAGACAGCATTTTCCCAAAATGGCCTCATGAAGATTTCCCCACCTCTCATGTCCTTGTTACAATGTGGCCAGCACTCCTTCCACTGTGGGGCGGGGTCTCTGCTTCCTCCCTCTGAACACCAACAGGGGGTTGTGTCTGCTCCAACAGAGTAAGGTGGAAGTGATGCTCTATGACTTCCCAGGCTGGATCACAGAAAGGAGACAGCTTCTACCTGGCTCTCCCTTTCCAGGACACTCAATCAGAGAGGGCCGACTACCATACCGTGAGGAAGCCCAAACAAGCCCATGTGGAGACCACACGGACCCGCGTGCGGAGAGGAACAGAGATCTCTGGCCATCGGCCAGCATCACCGACTAGACACAGAAGTGAATGAGCCTTCAGATGTCTCTGTCCTCCTCCCTGAGTCTTCCAGAGCAGGCCCCAGACCCTGTGAAGCAGAGTCAGGCCATCTTCCCTGTCCTTCCAAACCCCTGTCCCACAGAATATTGCCAGCATGATCACTGGTAGCTCAGTGGCCTCAGGCAGCCATAGGCATGGGGTTTCCATAAACGTGGCCCCCGGATGAGTAATTCCAAAGCTCCCTCCTCTCTAAAATGGGCTCTGCTTAACTGCCCCAACTTCATTTTTCCCCTTCTCCACAGTGGAATGCCTATCCTGTAGGACCTCCTATAGGACCATGACTCAGGGTGCCCACGTCTCTATTCAGCTTCATAGCCACTGTCTACTAACCACACTTCTTCAGCCAGACTGGGCTGCTTTAGGGAAGGGGGAGCCAAAGGGAGGAGTCATTCCTAATCCAAGCCAAGCGCTTCCTTCCAGAGAGCGCCCACGGCCACCAATTCCACAGAAAAGTAGGTGTATCTAAATCGCTACCCAGTCAAGGGTAAGAAGACATTTTCCCTTTCCAAATGAAGAAGATGTTCAGCTCAGACAACAGTCTCCACCTTCTGTTTGGTGTTGGTAACCGTACAGAAGGATGCCAGGGGCCTGCCCTGGCCCCAGGCAGGCCGGGCAGGAATCTTTTCCACGACACAGGCCTGGGACCCATAATAAGCACGGGGCCAAAGACACCATCCACCTGGGACCTCCATCCGGTCTCCCCTGCTCTGCTATCCTTACCCGATTCCCTGATTCGAAAAGGTTGATAGTTGGCAAAAGTCCCTCAGCCTCACAAAGTATTAAAAAGAAAGTTTTGTCCAGTTCTGGAAGAATCTGAGTTTCTGCACAAGTTAGAACTCTCCACAGAGCCACAGAGTAACCCTTACCGTGGCGGGAACAAGCACATGTTTGTTCTCCGGACTAGAGCAAGACGTTGGCTTTCTTAGGGAGGCCCCTTTAGCTCTCATGCAGAAAACAGTCTTGATAAGCAGGACTCGAATATGAGGAAAGTTCCACCAAAGGAAAAGAACGGAAAGGGCAGGGGCACTGGGGTGGCTCAGTTGGTTAAGCATCCGATTTTGACTCAGGTCATGATCTCGCTGTCCGTGAGTTCGAGACCCACATCCGGCTCTCTGTTCTCGGCACAGAGCCTGCTTCGGATCCTCTGTCTCCCTCTCTCTCTGCCCCTCCCCCGCTCACACTACCACTTGCACTCTCTCTCTCTCTCTCAAAAATAAATAAGCATTTGTTAAAAAAAAAAAAAAAAGAAAAAAGAAAAAAAAAAGGAAGGAAGGAAGGATGGGCAAAATTCCCCACCTTCCCTCACACACACCGAAAAGCAATCATGAGCATCTCTGGAGCAGCTTTCTTCAAGAGTATCCAGAAATGTCCAACAGAAACACTTTCCTCCCACACACTCATTCCTAGTTCCAAGTGGTTCTAGCCCAGTCCTGCCTTCTTCCTGCTCTACCCCACACAGTGCACCAGCAGCTTTTCAGGCTTCTGTGACTGCCCACCGGGTCGATCGAGCCACAGTTAACCGTAAGCAAGCGCATACAACCTGTGACAAGCGTATTTAGAAGGCGATCTCCTTTGCAGTAACTATGGTTTGTTTGTGGAGAGCTGGCCAGATGTCCTGAGCTGACCAGCGGGTGGCACTTGGGGGAGGCTGTGAGCACAGGTTGTGTACGGGCAGGAGGGACATTGCTTATTACTCTTCCATTGAGACTGGATCTTTAATGAACATCTTTTTTTTTTTTTTTAACATTTATTTATTTTTGAGACAGAGAGCATGAACGGGGGAGGGGCAAAGAGAGAGGGAGACACAGAATCGGAAGCAGGCTCCAGGCTCCGAGCCATCAGCCCAGAGCCCGACGCGGGGCTCGAACTCACGGTCGGTGAGATCGTGACCTGAGCTGAAGTCGGACGCTCAACCGACTGAGCCACCCAGGCGCCCCTTTAATGAACATCTTAATACATTCTGATGCATGCCAGGGGATGCATGTACTTGGATACTAGCATAAGAAACCAACATTTTTCATAAATATGATGCACTTGAGAAACAGGCAGAAATCATGAAGCAAGACCAAAAATGGCACTTTTAGCCATTCTCAGATATACCTAAGACAAGGCGGGGGGTGGGCAGGGAGGGGACAGGGGCTTCACTAACAAGCCTTCACTCAGCTTTCTGTTTGCCCAGCCTCACCATTCATGCGGGACATCCCTGATTTCTGCGCTTATCCCTAGACTACCCAGAAATCACTTGTGTCCCTGCCCTAGAGCCGTCCATTTTTTGTTTTAAAAGAAATGTGCTACCTACCACGACCTTTATGTAAAAGCTCTATTCCTCCCAATAGCCAGCGGCCCTCATCAATGAAGCAAATGGAATAATTCTAATTGCTGTGAACTGATACCATAGGCAGAGAAGCCACCAAAATTTAGCTTGAAAACCCACAGATTCGATCAAACCGAAAGCTATAAACCAGGAAGGGTATTCCTCAAGAGGAAAAAAAAAAAAATTTAGCTTTACCTGTGACTGTAGTGGATGGCTATCGTCAGCCCAAGCTGTAATTAAAAAGAGAGAAAAACACATACTAAATAATATGAAGAGCATGCTGAGTTCACAAGAAAATTAACTTACGACGGTCCGTTATTTTTCAAACATTTCCTAAAATCTCCTACTCCTTATATTTCATAAATAACACCTTTTAATGATAGTTCTTTGGTTTCAACATCATTCTTAAAGGCTAGTCAGATTGTCAAAGGGTCTTAGAGACATCTAAAATATTTCACTGTGAATTGGACAGGTGTCTCTCATCTGGAGACACCTTCCATAACAGAGCCTTTATTTATTTATTTATTTATTTATTTATTTATTTATTTTGCTTTTTTTTTTCCTTTACATGCTTTTACATTTAAGTTTTAAAGTTTTTTCATTGAGGTATAATGTACAAATAAATTGTACGTACTTAATACTTACAACGTGATGATTCGATACACATACACCCTGTGAAATTATTACCATGTGTTATCACATTAATTAACACATCCATCACTTCATATAATTACCTTTTTTTTCCCTTTTTTTGGCGAGATAGAACATTTCAAGTACACAATATGCTACTGTTAACTATAGTCACCATGCTGTGCATTAAATCTCCGGAGCTTATTCATCTTACAACTAAAAGTTTATACCCTCTGACCAACATCTCCCCACCCCCAGCCCCTGGCAACCAGCATTCCACTCTCTGTTTGTATGAGCAAAACAGGGCTCTTTCAGCTCTGAGACAAAGCCGTGAAAGGACGGGATCCAGCGTGTGGCTGATTCTGAGGCTTGCCATACCCCCGTCCTGGGGGTGGTTCCTTCCCCACTCGCCCTGCCCCAGGAGTGCTGAGCGGAACCCAGGCCATGAAGAGGACTGAACCGACCCCCCCCCCCCCCCCCCCCCGGGCCAGAGTCTTGCCAGGGGAATCTGCACAACCTTCACACTGATCTCATAAGCTCCAGGCCGGCAAGGTGCACCTCTGAGGGCACGTGTGACATCGAGAGAAAGGGTACACAGTCGCCGGAGACAGTGACAAGTAGAGGCCAAGGTGGCACTGTGATTTCCTTTTTACTCTGTGGGGGGGTCACGGAAACCTCTCAAGCAGAAGAGGGGGTCGAATCATACGGCACGGGCCTCAGCTAGTTCATGGATTCCAGAAGAGTCAGGCCACAGGAGTTCAACCGCTAACCATACGGGCATCGCGTTATTTAAACTCTCAGGGTCACGGTGTCTGCATCTGTATCATGGGCAAATAATTATTTTCTCGTGCAAGGATGAAGCAACTTTTTCTATTTTGGTGTTTATACCTGTGTGTGGCGCACACACGATGCGTGCCGCCTGATAGGAAAAACTCTACAGGTGGGCCTGGCGGCAGAAGGCACCGGCCGGTGGGAAAAAACTCTATAAATAGTAACTACCGCTACTATACATAGGCAATATTTCATTTATGAAAATGTTTTCATTTTCCAAAATTTAATTGTTAAGTTCGTTTTTGGAACTTACAAAGTATTTCATTAGGTTAAAATGATGATCAGCCTCAAGCATGCCCATAAAAGTCTCGACGGTCCCCCTGTGGCTGAACCGTGGCACGACTAGCTTAAGAGACTCGGCAGCAGTTAAAAACCCAAGCATCATCTATCATATCATTTCCGAGCAAAAAGTCTGCCTACGTGCAACCTTGAAATCCCCAAACACATCACTGCCAGTTTCCCTGACGTTGGCCCCAGGGCGGTGGGGGTGGGGAGGTCACTTCCATGGGGCTCTCCGGGATGCTACGAGATGACTCAAGAGTCCCTGGGCCGTGGGAGGGTGGAAGGGGTAAGGAAGAAGCAAGGGGATGGAGAGTTAGGAGAAATAAAACCGTTGAGATGAATATAATATTACGTCAACTATAATCAGTTAGAATTATTGAAAGAAAGAGAGAAAGAAAGAAAGCCCAAACTTCTGTCCAGCTTGACACGCTGCAAAATCCCCCAGCTATTGTTTGAAGAGCTCAGCTCCAGAATGATTCGGCCGTGTGTCATCATCAATGCATACCCCAAATGCAGAACCGACATTGGAGAAGCCATTAGGGATCAGGGAAGTTAGGCTTCATTTTACAAAAAGATGATCTAAAAGTGAAGGTGTGAAATATATAACATCCAGCTGATTTCATATCATACTCACCTGAGTGTATTCAATTATTTGTCAACTAAACCAGGAGTGTGTGTGTATATGTGTTTGTGTGTGTGTGTGTATATATGTATATACATACATACATACATATGTATATATATACACACATATACATATACATATGTATATATGTACATATACATATATATGTGTATATATATACATATGTATATATGTGTGTATGTATACATATGTATGTATGTATGTATACATATACATATGTATGTATGTGTGTGTGTGTATATATATGTGTATATATATACATATGTATATATATGGGAGATTTAAGTGAACAGAAGAAGAAGAGGCCTCAGGGGCAATCAAGAATTTAAAGAACAAGGAGGAAATTATTTAGGGAAGAACATAAAAACAGAAACTACAGCCAAAAAGGTCAGGATGAGCAATTCACAGATTTCACATGTCCCGTCACTTTACATTTCCTGGAGTTAAAAAGTTCTGGCTTACAGTTAGGCTTATTATAAGATAATTTCACCAACTGAATGTGTTGGTAAGCTTTAGAGTACTGCTTCATTGGTGGCTTTTCCACAGTTGAAAGACACGCCTTTGCTGGAGCAGGGAGAGAAAATGGGCATGGGAGGGACAAAACTAAGAAAAAAGCAGAGGAAGTTGTTCAATGGTAGCTGTGCTGGTTAAAAGGGGCTGGGAGATAAATCCTTCACAGAGATGAATTTCAATTAAGCACTTTTATTTGCCTTTTCCTGACTTCTCAAATATGCTTTCCCTGTCATTTTAAAAAGGACATCTTTGTGAAGGAAGAAAAGTGTGGATCGTGGAACCACACAGACCAGCTGCAGCATATCCCATGGGCCAGGTAACAAGGTGCTAGGGAAACCAGATGATCCAAACCCATGCACAGGCCCCGGGGCTACATGGGAACCCACTCATGTGGTGCATGGGAACAGGGCATCTCACAGCCATCCTGGAAACACGGCTTAAACTCCACACGGAACGCACTGGATCCAATTAGGCAGCCTTGCCAAGATGCCGGAACACTACAGAAAAATCTTAATAGGCCTGACCACAAAGCCCCAGGTTGGAACATGAGTGAGGACACTATGTCTGCTCCTCCTCACTCCTACATATCATCTGACCCTACAGAAGGCAGAGAAGGGAGAAAATTCCCTAAGGTTTCTGTACCATAGCAAATACCAAAGGCAACTTGTAATCTGCTGAGAAAGGAGCCAGAGATAGTCTTCTGCCCTGGCATTAGAAACGCCCACGGGCCAGTCAGGCCTCTACAAGCCCTCGCCCTGCTGAGAAGCATCAGCAACTCGGAAATGCTTTAACCAAGTCTCACCATTGCCTGCGTCTGCACAGACACACATGCATCCGCGCACACGTGCACACTTTGGGCCCAATCTACACCTGCATGTGCACACATATGTACACACACGTGCACGCTCAGACCCAAGTCACACATGCGTGCATGGACACTTATGCCTGCATGCACATCCACACTCACACACATGCATGCACAGGTACACCACTCGTACGTGCACATATGCCAAGAAGCATGTGTTCCTATGTGCACACGTGCACGCACATGCTTACACA
Organism: Panthera uncia; assembly: GCF_023721935.1. Taxonomy (NCBI): domain Eukaryota; kingdom Metazoa; phylum Chordata; class Mammalia; order Carnivora; family Felidae; genus Panthera; species Panthera uncia. Next base: position 16,338 of record NW_026058634.1, read on the forward strand.
ATACTCAGATGCAAAGATACGCGTGCCCTGGCACAGATGCACATCTACACACACATTCATACAGACATGCACTCACCCACGTGCACAGAGACACTTTGGCATTCAGAGAGGCCCATGGAGCCCCCAGGGACAAAGGGAGGCCTCAGACAATTGACCCTTTTGTTGCTGGTCTCAGCAGGAGCCCAGCGGAGAGAGACGAGGGAGGCCTAGGGGTTGGCCCCCCTGACCCCAGCCCAGCCAGGGCTGAGGCCCAGGGACACGGAGGTCAGCTGGAGTTTTGTGCCTGCTGCCCTCCCGGGAGAACAGCCCCCCAGGACATACTGTAAGTATTACCAGAATGCACTTAACAAACTCCCACTCCGAGTACCTCGTTTTCGATTTACACAATTTGTTAATAACAAAATTAAATCACGTTTTAATGGCAAGGAAAGAGTACTTGAACGTTTTTCAGAATCTCTACCAGCTACAAAAACCTTTTTCCTGCTGCTGCGGCCTGAAACTGCTCCTTTTTTGGAACAGCTGACTAAGGCAGCTGTTTTGTATCAAGTCTGAGCGTTTTCTATATGACCCAGGGAGCTCAGACAACAGGCAGACCTCGCTGCATTAAAGAGTAATCCGAGAATAATTTGCCATAAAACCCCCCGAAGTGCGCCAGCTGTAGCCGGATACGCCCTATAAAGCACCAAGTAGTCTGCATGGATCTTGCAAAATAATCATAATAATTTCAGAAAACACATTTTTAAACACCTTTAAAAAACATTTTTTTTTTTTTTTTTTTAAGGAAAGGAGTGGGTGACGCTGTCTTGGTAGGGCACTTGCCTCACGTGGGTTCCCCTCCCTGTCCGCGGTCTGTCGCAAAGCGTCTCTTCCTAATGCCCGCTTGCCCAAGGGTGCCTGTGTTGTTGGGAATCCCCTCCTCATGGGTCCACTGTGCTTCGTGTTTGTGATGTGCTGTCACCCACCCGAGGCAGCCGGAGGCAGGTGAGGAGGAAGAGTCTGTTAAATGCCGGCCCTAAGGTGGCCCAGCTGGTGAGTGGTGGTGCTCCAAGTCTGGGCCCAGAACTTTCTAGACTGGGGTGATATGCCGGCCGGGGCTATGACTAGGAGCCATGCCCTCTCACAGGCCCGGTGCTAGCACTCTCTATTCCTCAAGAAAAGCCGGACGCCAAGGGCTTGAGCGTGAAGATTCCCACGTCTTAAACTGATTTGAATATTTTTCGAATGCTACGTGAGCCAAACAAAAGGTATCGGTGGAATTTGGCCAGGGGGCCACCAGCTTGCAACCTCACCCTACACCTTTCCACACTGCCAAGCCTCTCCTGGGTTTTCAAATCTTAAAATCTGAATCTGTGCATGACAAATCTAGAAAGAGCTTTTGTGTCATTCGCGAGTCTTCCCCCCCTTTCCTATAATTACGTGAAGTTTTTTCTTTAGCTTCCTTTCATTTGTTTTCATTGCAAGGGTCCAAAGATTTATACCATCACAAAATAAACTCAAAAAGAAAAGCTTCTGGTTTATTTTCCTCCTGCACTTTTCAACTGTTCCTCTCCCTTTTATGGGAAATACGGGAAAGGAGCCTGAAGGAGAGAAGAGGTATGGTGTAGACAGAAGCCCACACAAACACAGCTAGCGTGTGGGACACCAGGAAGCCGGCACAGGGAGAAAGTGAGCCACCGAGTAGGTCTTTAACCCTTTCCCTGACTGTCTTTCTAGCAGTGTTCTCTCCAGGCAATAACAGACCCCACGCTCCCCACACAGCACCCTCCAGGGCTGCTCCTCCCCCAGGCATCACCCCCCCTCTTCCCCCTTCCCCCCCCCCCCCCCCCCCCCCCGCCCCGTGCCTGACTCTCAAACCCCTGCCAACGTGCAACAACTCACTAGTCTGAAGCCTTGGCATCCATCTAGGGCTTTCTCAGGCACTTGCTACTTCCTCTGAAAGATTAACCTTGCTGGACGAACAGATGCTTACGGTCAGTAGCAAAGAGCTTTGTGGTCAAGTTCCCTGACTTTTCTCGCCTTTTCCTCAATGTAAAATGGGGGCTGTTTTAGACAGATTAACTTAGACCTCAGAGATGTGGACCAGCAAGTATGCACGTCTCCTGGGAACTTGCGAGACATGCAAACACTCTGGCCCTAACGCCACTGAATCAGGAACTCTGGGGGTGTTTTAGCTGTTCCTCCAGGGGTAGGTTTAGAAGCACTGAATGAGATGATGTATGGAGAGACCATAACAATGTGCTGGGCGTAGATGACTCTTATTAACTGCTATGAAGATGACGACGATGATGACGTTATAACACATAGTAAAGCTATTTTCATTTTACATGCTCTTAATGTCCGCCCAGTGCCTTACACTCGACCTCAGGCATGGTAACCACTGGGAGCTCAGGCAGGCTCACGGTCAGGCCTGAGGTTATGTTTTGGGAAACAAGGCCTCCTGGTGCTCACAGGTGATCACCCACTTAGCGGGGAGAGGTGTGTGCACCCTGCCGAGACCCACTGTTTGCTGTCAACCTGCAAGGACAGGGCCAGCTCCCAGGAGGCCAAGGGTGAGCCTCAACAGGCTGCAGCCCTCCCCTCCCTTCTGCCATTCCCCTCGAAAGAGGGAGAAAACAGCAAGGAAGGCAGAAGGAAGAAAAGGAGCGACGTGTTCTTCATTACGGAGTTTATTTTGTGATGTTTTCCTTCCTTGGTCCCTTAAAATTAAAAAAAAAAAAACAGGGGCGCCTGGGTGGCTCAGTCAGTTAAGCGTCCGACTTCGGCTCAGGTCATGATCTCGCGGTATGTGAGTTCGAGCCCCGCGTCGGGCTCTGTGCTGACTGCTCAGAGCCTGGAGCCTGTTTCAGATTCTGTGTCTCCCTCTCTCTCTGACCCTCCCCCGTTCGTGCTCTGTCTCTCTCTGTCCCAAAAAAATAAATAAACGTTAAAAAAAAAAATTAAAAAAAAAAA
>NW_026058634.1:19386-22616 GCF_023721935.1 Panthera uncia
AAAACACAAAAAAAAATCAAGAAAAAGACACACTAATGTTTAGGAAAAGAAGAGGATGTAGATCTGAAACTTTCAAAACCTGATGTAAAAGATGAGTTGCTAAATCAATGGAAATTGACATTGGACTAACATTGAAGTGTAGGCAGTGGTTGTTTAACCAACCTAAGAAAACTGGTTGTTTTTAAGCCTCTAGGCCCCAGATGACTAAAAAGGTAAGACCAATGATGATGCTGTTCGTTGCTGCTGTTCCCAAGAACCTGAGCCAGTCACTATCGTTTTGGATTAAACGTTACAACACTGGTTTTAAAACATGTAGATGGGTTTTCACAAGGACTTGCCTTATCCCCCGATTCACCCAAAATGAAACCATTTGTTAGTCCTGAGTCATAGCTACCCCACAGTTATAGCACCTTGGGCCCATTCTGCTAGGCATTTTCCAGGGGCCGAGCCCCAGGAGCTGTGGGGCTCTGGCAGGTGGAGGAACCCCTGTTCTCTACCTCAGTTCCCTCCTGTGCAGACAGGTGAAATAAATGCAGCCCCCAGGAGCTACAGGGGAGGAAGCTCTCAGGGCCTGGCAACGGTAAGGGCTTCTGGAGGCCAGCTCTTTATTGTCTTTGTCGTTAAGTGGCCATGGTCTGTCCACCCGTGTCACAGCACAGTAAGTGTGCAGCAGGACCTGGTTCCTCATCTTTGTGTGCCTGGTACCCAGAGATGGACAAACAGGGCTGCCAAATAGTTCATGAACTACTGAAATCACTCCGCTGATCCTTACAGTTTGTTCATGAATGTATTGTTTAGGTTTTAGGGTTCAAACAAAATAATCGTAGATTTTGGTTTCTTTGCTTCTCTTGATATGAATGGTCGGGTATTTGATAATGTCATAGACCACACCCTCTTTTCCTAGAAAGCCTAACCTCTGTTTAAGAGAAATCAGCATGACAATGGACTTGGATTCTGTGTGCAGCCTACAACACAGAATACCTAACTGGAACTTTGGGCACAAATATTACTTAAGTGAAAACTTGATTATTAAGTCAAAGAGTCAGCCAGGGGAGGAGGGAGAGGCTGAAGAGAAGAAAAGGAAATGTACAGGACTAAAGGGAAAAAATAGGTGACGCCCTCAAATGCAGACAGTGATGAAAGTATTTGAGGGCATTTCTAAGGTGGATTTGGGGCTGTTAAATACAAGAAAATGAAAGGCCCTTGTAGCCGTCACAGCAGCTTAGAGACCCCACCATGGCTTGTTGACCCATTCTGACCCCCAGGCCCCCATCAAAGTCAAGAGTAAACCTCCCAGGAAAGTATATCTCTTTTTTTTTTTTTAATTTTTTTTTCAACATTTATTTATTTTTGAGACAGAGAGAGACAGAGCATGAATGGGGGAGTGTCAGACAGAGGGAGACACAGAATCTGAAACTGGCTCCAGGCTCTGAGCTGTCAACACAGAGCCCGACGCGGGGCTCGAACTCACGGACCGCGAGATCATGACCTGAGCCGAAGTCGGCCGCCCAACCGACTGAGCCACCCAGGCGCCCCGTATATCTCTTTTTAATGTAAAATGCAAAATTAGTTTTAAGGAACTTGTTTCAAAGAAAGGAAAACACTTTTCCTCCTTCTAGTTTTTACCTACCGTCTCCTCTAATTTTTACCAAAAAAAAAAAAAAAAAAAAAAAAAAAAATTTACACAAAACACATAAACAAAATCCCTCTACCCAGGCTCATAAGATACAGGCTAAATTAATAAGGCATTCCATGAAATATGTCAGCAACCATGAAAAACAATATGGTAGATCCATTATTGAAAAAACAATGTATTTTTAATTTTTTAAGTTTATTTATTTTGAGAGAGAGAGTGGGGGTGGGGAGGGGCAGAGAGAGAGGGAGAAAGAATTCCAAGCATGTTCTGCACTGTCAGTGCAGAGCCCGACATGGGGCTCAAACTCACAAACTGTGAGATCGTGACCTAAGCCGAAATCAGAAGTCAGGGGCTTAACTGACTGAGCCACCCAGGCACCCCTATTTTTAAATTAAACTCTTTACTATGAGATAGTTGTAGATTCACATGCAGGTGTTAGGAATTATGTAAAGAAATAATATAGATAGTTCCCATGTGTCTTTTATCCAGTTTTCTCCAATAGTAACATCTCACATAACTACACATTAAGTATATTGGCATCAGTACAATTAAGCTATAGAACATTCCTGTCACCATTAGGATCCCTTGTGTTGCCCTTATAAGTGCATCCACTTTCTTCCCACACTCACGCACTGTTTAGCCCCTGGTAGTCATCAATCTGTTCTCCATTCCTGAATTTGTCATTTCAAGAATGGAATCATACAGTCTGTGACCCTTTAGGATTAGATCTTTTCATCCAGCACAATTCTCTGGAGATTCATCCAGGTTGTTACATGCACCAAGAGCTCATTCCTTTTGATTTGCTAAATAGAACTCCATGGGATAGATGCACCACAGTCTATTAATCTGTTATTTGCAGTTTGGGGCGATTATAAATAAAGCTGCTATAAACATTTGTGTACAGGTATTTGCATGAATATAAGTTTTCATTTCTGTAAGACAAATGCCATGTAATTCCCACATATGTTTTGTTGGATTTACTCCTAAGCATTTCTCTTTTTTCAGCAATTATAAACAATATTAGTTTTTTTCAGTCTTCACATATTTGTTGTTAATATATAAAAATGCAGTTGATTTCTGTATATTTATCTTGTATCCTGCAACACTGTTAAATTCACTTATTGGTTCCAGGACTTTTTTTATAGGCTCCATGGTCTTTCTACGCAGACAATCATGTCATCTGCAAATAGAGTCAGTTTTACTTCTTCTGTTCATATCTATACACCTTTTTCTCCCTTTGTTGCTTTTTTGCACTGACTAGAAATCCCAGCACCATGCTGTGTAAAAGTAGTGAGACAGACATCCTTGCCCTATTCCCAAGTTTAGGGAGAAAGCATTTAGTCTTTCACATAAAGGATGATAGTATCTATAGTTTTTTGGGGGGTTTTTTGTAGATGCTTTTTATCAAGTCGAAGCAGTTCCCTTCTATTCTTATTTTTCTGAGAGTTCTTATCATGAATGGGTGTTGAATTTTCCTAAATGCTCACTTAAAAACACTTATCTTCCTTCGAACTACCCCATACTTTCTCTTCTATTTAGTTTTGACCAAAAAAAAAAAAAAATTACACACACAAAAATTTTAAAACTAGGTCCT
>NW_026058635.1:0-100394 GCF_023721935.1 Panthera uncia
CTTAGTTCTCTAATTTTCCCCTCATACTCCTGGATTTTTTTTTTTTTTATTTTATTTTTGGGACAGAGAGAGACAGAGCATGAACGGGGGAGGGGCAGAGAGAGAGGGAGACACAGAATCGGAAACAGGCTCCAGGCTCCGAGCCATCGGCCCAGAGCCTGACGCGGGGCTCGAACTCACGGACCGCGAGATCATGACCTGGCTGAAGTCGGACGCTTAACCGACTGCGCCACCCAGGCGCCCCACTCCTGGATTTTTTTATCTCTCTTTCTTTCAGCTTCCTCTTTCTCCATAACTTTATCTTCTAGTTCACCTATTCTCTCCTCTGCCTCTTCAAGCCGAGCCGTCGTGGTTTCCATTTTGTTTTGCATTTCGTTTAAAGCGTTTTTCAGCTCCTCGTGACTGTTCCTTAGTCCCTTGATCTCTGTGGCAAGAGATTCTCTGCTGTCCTGTATACTGTTTTCAAGCCCAGCGATTAATTTTATGACTATTATTCTAAATTCACTTTCTGTTATATTATTTAAATCCTTTTTGATCAGTTCATTAGCTGTTGTTATTTCCTGGAGATTCTTCTGAGGGGAATTCTTCCGTTTGGTCATTTTGGATAGTCCCTGGAGTGGTGAGGACCTGCAGGGCACTTCCCCTATGCTGTGGTGTATAACTGGAGTTGGTGGGCGGGGCCGCAGTCCGACCTGATGTCTGCCCCCAGCCCACCGCTGGGGCCACAGTCAGACTGGTGTGTGCCTTCTCTTCCCCTCTCCTAGGGGCGGGATTCACTGTGGAGTGGCGTGGCCCGTCTGGGCTACTTGCACACTGCCAGGCTTGTGTTGCTGGGGATCTGGCGTATTAGCTGGGGTGGGTAGGCAAGGTGCACGGGGGCTGGAGGGGCAGGCTTAGCTCGCTTCTCCTTAGGTGATCCACTCCAGGAGGGGCCCTGTGGCAGCGGGAGGGAGTCAGATCCGCTGCCGGAGGTTTGGCTCCGCAGAAGCACAGAGTTGGGTGTTTGCACTGCGCGAGCAAGTTCCCTGGCAGGAACTGGTTCCCTTTGGGATTTTGGCTGGGGGATGGGCGGGGGAGATGGCGCTGGCGCCTTTGTTCCCCACCAAACTGAGCTCTGCCGTCTGGGCGCTCAGCAGCTCTCCCTCCCTTTGTCCTCCAGCCTTCCCGCTTTCCGAGCAGAGCTGTTAACTTATGACCTCCCAGACGCTAAGTCGCGCTTGCTGTCAGAACACAGTCCGTCCGGCCCCTCCGCTTTTGCCAGCCAGACTCGGGGGCTCCGCTTGGCCGGTGGGCCCCCCCCTCTGCCCCGGCTCCCTCCCGCCAGTCCATGGAGCGCGCACCGCCTCGCCGCCCTTCCTACCCTCTTCCGTGGGCCTCTCGTCTGCACTTGGCTCCGGAGACTCCGTTCTGCTAATCCTCTGGCGGTTTTCTGGGTTCTTTAGGCAGGTGTGGGTGGAATCTAAGTGATCAGTAGGATGCGCGGTGAGCCCAGCGTCCTCCTACGCCGCCATCTTCCGGAACCTCTGCTCACCTCATATATTTTAATCTGTTTGTTTAAAATTTCAACACAACAAGTTCATTTTATGCTAAGAATTTTACATAACTTCCTGAAATAACTAATGTATAATCAGACTGGCTCCTGACCCTAGAAATGATAGGTTTTGGTAGAAGTGCATAGAAAGAGACTCAAGTGAAAATCCGTCTAATTCATTTCAGAGTGCTTAGGTATTTTAAATGCTTTCTCACTTGTTTTAAGCATGAACTTGGCCAGTCATATGTAAAAGATGCTGGATTCATTTTTTGTGGTGCTATGATCTTAAACATGGCATTGTGGTTCAAGCATTTGCCAAGTTTCAATGTTTCGCCATGAAGAGTCAGCACAGTGAAATGTAAAATATGTACTCAAGCGTCTGACTAGACACTAGCTCAGTTTTCATAAGTGTGAAAGAGAGAGGTGACCTGGGAAAGACGAGGAAGCGGGAGAAGGTGAGAGAAAGGGAGACGAGGAGAGAGGGAGGGAAGAGAGAGAGAGAAAGATAAGAGACAGAGAAAATATTCTAAAGCCTGCATTTTCTTGTTTCCTCAGATGACAGGGTGTGGGTGTCTTATTGATAAATGAGAGGAGGCAGGAGTGCTTTGGCTTAGCTTTCCAGGGAATACTGCCTCACTTGCTTTGAAATAGGCTTTCTCTCTCTCCTTTGGACACCACGCCTCCGCTGGTACCTCCCATTCTTTTGACAGTAATTGACTGAGTCTTAGCACCCTCTCGTACCTGCAGTTCGACTTTAAAATATTCGTCTAGAATCAGATAAGTGTAGAAAATCTTGGAAAGAACCGATTTGCAATGTCTTTGGGAAAATAGTAAATACCACCAGATTCTTCAGTTTAACTGTAAATTGACTCGATTGAGTCACTCTTCAAGCGCACAGACCTCCACTGAGCATTTTTTTCACTTTTTTCTTTGTTCAGCAAGTTTTTCTGAGCCTGTGTGACAGGCCAGGTGCTATGCTATGCAGTGGAAACCTAACTGTGAGCAAAGGGAGTCTTCGTCACTGGTCCCCAGAGTTTATGGTCTAGAAAAGGAGCCAAACCAAAGGTGCTAGACCAATGAAATGACAAGCATGAGGAAAAGAGAAAATGGAATTTATTCATAAGACGTAGTGTAAAACAGAAATCTCTACATTCTCACAGATACAGCTCATTTAATTTCCGAGTGTGTGTTTTCATAGATCATGTAAAGAAACACCCTGGTCTGGATGCCTGCGGTTGCAATTTTCTAGCTTAGTGACCTCAGATGAGTCCCTTTATTTTGCGTACTCTGAGATTTGGTCATTTCACTCCTCCCACTTCTCTGGGAAGGTTCTCTTCACTTCCTGGCCACATCCAGAATTGCCTTTGATACCACTGTGCATAGGGTGATTTTAGACACCTTTCTAGACACATTTCTTCTTCAACAGGCAGAGGGAAGTATAGCAAGAACCAGCTCTCTCTCCTGCCTTGAGACGAGGGATAACCAACTCTCATTGTCAAAGGAGCTCCAGGGCCAGCCTTGTGCTCACAAGGTCAAGGCTCTCTGCCAGCACAAGCAGACTTCAGTTCTCTTACGCAAACCTCCTCGTCATTTTTGAATATCAGTTGTGACTTCTTTGTCTGCTTTCCTGTCTTTTAGACGTGGAACCGCCTAGCATAGACCGGTGCAGATCCCCACCTCCGATGCAGGTCTCGGAGAAGGAGCATGCTGCAACCTGGGATGAGCCTCAGTTCTCAGACAACTCAGGTGCGAGCCCAGGGATTTTGTGGTCAGCATGGTAACACTGAATTATGTTTCCTTTTTAAAAGCTTTTTTAAAACGTTTATTTTTGAGCGAAAGTGAGAGAGAGGGTGGGGGAGGGACAGGGAGCGAGGGGGCCAGAGGATCCAAAGCGGGCTCTATGCTGACAGCTCTGTGCTCCATCTGGGTCTTGAACTCCTGAACCATGAGATCATGATCTGAGCTAAAGTTGGACGCTTAAGCACCTGAGACCCGCAGGCACCCCTTAAAAGCTTTTGAAAGGATAAAAGAAATGAAAAGCAAATTGCATCTTGTCTAAGTGGTATGAATAATCACATAAGGTAATATGTTTTAATCTAGGGTAATTACATGTCATTTAATATTATTAATCTTACCCATTCTTTACGTTCCCTGCCTTCATTCAGTATTTAGCGGACATTTATTAAACCTGTACTAGGAGGACTTGAAGATTTCTATAAATTCACTGAATCTCTAAGCTTATATTATGCCTGAAGGCATAAACTATGCATTTTATTCGTATCTTTAGTACGGTTTATGTATTCATGCTCATTTCTTAAACATACGCCCCCGAAATGATCAAAGTTCATAGGACAGCAGAAAAAAAAAAAAAAAAGAGCAAACACAACTGAATTTCATGTTAGAGGTTTCACTAACGCCCAGTAAATAATAATAAAAAATTCAAATTACATAGATGGCTTAATTAAGTTTCTCCAGGGTCCCAACAGACTGACCCATTCGAGGAAAATCACCGATTCAGCAAGAATGCCTTAATCTAACGAACCTTTTGAGTCTGCTACTTCTGCGTTATAGCGTAACATCGTTTGTTTCTCACTAGTGGCCAAATCAACATAAGTTGCGTGCCCATCTGGTTTGCATAAATAGAAAATGAAAATTCAAATCAAAAAAAGTAAGAAGTAAAGTGACCGCAGACCAGTCACCCCACAACTAGATCCCTTCTTTCCCTTCTAGGGGCTGTATTGATCATCACCAGAAGCCATACACCAGGAGACCTTTTCCCTCATGGGGAGACTGTAGTGCAATATACAGCCACGGACCCCTCGGGCAATAACAGAACATGTGACATCCACGTTGTCATAAAAGGTATTCTCTTCGTAAGCCTCGAAAAATCTGGTTGACCTTTGTTACGTTTAATTGCTATGTTTTGTGGCAGAAAATAGGCTGTGTGAAGCAGATTTGTAAATTTAGAATACTGACAGATTTTATTTACGTTTCCGATTATTATTGCTTCACCTGACGATAGGTAGAAATATTTTCTTCCAGGGTAGTCTTTTTCAGTTTATTTTTTTTTAACCTTTATTTCTTTATTTTGAGAGAAACGGAGACAGTGTGAGTGGGGGAGGGGCAGAGAGCGAGGGAGAGAGAGAGAGAGAAAGGGAGAAAGAATCCCAAGCAGGCTTGGTGTTGCCATCGCAGAGCCCAACGCAGGGCTCGAAGTCACGGAACCATGAGATCATGACCCGAGCTGAAACCAAGAGGTGCACGCTTAACCGACTGAGCCACCCAGGCACCTCTTCCAAGGTAGTCTTTAATTAACGTTTCGTTAACATTTGCCCTAAAGGTACAAAATATTATGGTCACAATTCTACTTCAAATAACTGAGGAGACAGGTTCTGAAGATGTACTTGCTACGTAATGTTATCTACTTTTCTCTCTTATTAAAGGAACGCCACAAACAGCAACCCCAACTCAGAAATAACTTTTAGCATTTCATAAAATTTGCACAGCCTCTAATTCTTTTTTTTTTAATATTTTTTTAACGTTTATTTATTTTTGAGACAGAGACAGAGCATGAACAGGGGAGGGTCAGAGAGAGAGGGAGACACAGAATCTGAAACAGGCTCCAGGCTCTGAGCTGTCAGCACAGAGCCCGACGCGGGGCTTGAACTCACGGACCGTGAGATCATGACCTGAGCCGAAGTCGGATGCTTAACCGACCAAGCCACCCAGGCGCCCCTGCACAGCCTCTAATTCTGATTCCACATAGGTACAGCTTTTCAACTGTGTCCACCTCGGAACCAAAAAGTGTCCGTTGTCACAAGGATTTATGGTAAAAGTTTTTCTAGGAAGAGTGGTGGAAAGGGAATTCTTTTCAAACATCACCTTAAACTCATGGAATTTAATTTATATTGTTTATACCACTGTATATAAATAGTGTAATTTTTTTATACAGGTTCTCCCTGTGAAGTTCCATTCACACCAATAAATGGGGATTTTATATGCACTAAAGATAGTGCTGGAGTTAACTGCACATTAAGTTGCTTGGAAGGCTATGATTTCACAGAAGGGTCTACTGAGAATTATTACTGTGCTTATGAAGATGGCATATGGAGGCCGCCATATTCCACTGAATGGCCAGACTGTGCTAGTAAGTTTTCATTTTTTTTTCTGGATTCCTTTCATATATGTGAGTATGTGTTTGGGTGTGTGTACATTTTTTTAATGTTTATTTATTTTGAGAGAGAAAGAAAGAGGCAGAGAGAGAGGGAGACAGAGAATCCCAAGCAGGCTCCGCACTGTCAGCACAGAGCCTGACACAGGGTTCCATCTCACGAACTGTAAGATCATGACCTGAACCGAAATCATGAGTTGAACACGTAACCAAATGCACCTAGACACTTAACCAGGCACCCCTGGGTGTGTGTGCATTTCTGACCATTAAAGAGGAAAACTGCCTTACAATAGGGGTTAGGAAAAAATGGTGCCATGAATTTGAAATGTCTGTGGATAAGAGAAATGTTCATCCCTTGATTTAACATGTTAGCCCCCCCAGAGACTGGTTATTGGTTGAATTGCTACAGGACAAGATTCAGTTTAAAGCAAAACCATCTTGGCCCTCTTATTGTTATTTATCAGAAATACCTGAAGAGACTTACTGTTCTTGATCTATAAACTTGAACTTAAAGTATAACCTTATAGTCTGCAGAAGAGCTTATATTTAAAGTAAGGTCCCACCAAAAATGAAGCGACAGAAAGAGAAGTCAAGGAATCGATCCCATTTACAGCTGCACAAAAAACCATAAAATACCTAGGAATAAATCTAACCAAAGAGGTGAAAAGTCTGTACACTGAAAACTAGAGAAAGCTTATGAAAGAAATTGAAGAAGATACAAAAAAAATGGAGAAAGATTCCATGCTCCTGGATAGGAAGAACAAATATTGTTAAAATGTCAATACTACCCAAAGCAATCTACATATTCAATGCAATCCCTATCAAAATAACACCAGTGTTCTTCACAGAGCTAGAACAAATAATCCAAAAATTTGTATGGAACCAGAAAAGACCCCGAATAGCCAAAGCAATCTTGAAAAAGAAAACCAAAGCAGGAGGCATCACAATCCCAGACTTCAAGCTCTACTACAAAGCTGTAATCATCAATACAGTATGGTACTGCCACAAGAACAGACACTCAGATCAATGGAACAGAATAGAGAACCCAGAAATGGACCCACAAACGTATGGGCAACTAATCTTTGACAAAGCGGGAAAGAATATCCAATGGAATAAAGACAGTCTCTTCAGCAAGTGGTGCTGGGAAAACTGGACAGCGACATGCAGAAGAATGAACCTGGGCCACTTTCTTACACCATACACAAAAATAAACTCAAAGTGGATGAAAGACCTCAATGTAAGACAGGAAGCCATCAAAATCCTCGAGGAGAAAGCAGACAAAAACCTCTTTGATTTTGGCCGTAGCAACTTCTTACTCAACACGTCTCCAGAGGCAAGGGAAACAAAAACAAAAATGAACTACTGGGACCTCATCAAAATAAAAAGCTTCTGCACGGCAAAGGAAACAATCAGCAAAACGAAAAGGCAACTGACAGAATGGGAGAAGATATTTGCAAATGACATATCAGATAAAGGGTAAGTATCCAAAATCTATAAAGAACTTATCAAACTCAACACCCAGAAAACAATCCAGTGAAGAAATGGGCAAAAGACATGACTAGACACTTCTCCAAAGAAGATATCCAGATGGCCAACCGACACATGAAAAAATGCTCAACATCACTCATCATCAGGGAAATACAAATCAAAACCACAATGAGATGCCACCTTACACCTGTCAGAATGGCTAACATTAACAACTCAGGCAACAACAGATGTTGGCAAGGATGCGGAGAAAGAGGATCTCTTTTGCATCGTTGGTAGGAATGCAAGCTGGTGCAGCCACTCTGGAGAACAGTGTGGGGGTTCCTCAAAAAACTGAAAATAGAACTACCCTGCGACCCAGCAATTGCACTACTAGGCATTTATCCAAGGGATACAGGTGTGCTGTTTCGAAGGGACACCTGCACCCCCATGTTTATAGCAGCACTATCAACAATAGCCAAAGTATGGAAAGAGCCCAAATGTCCATGGATGAATGAATGAATAAAGAAGATGTGGTATACACACACACACACACACACACACACACACACACACACACACACACAATATGGAGTATTACTCGGCAATCAAAAAGAATGAAATCTTGCCATTTGCAACTACGTGGATGGAACTGGAGGGTATTATGCTAAGTGAAATTAGTCAGAGAAAGACAAAAATCATGATTTCACTCCTATGAGGACTTTAAGAGACAAAACAGATGAACATAAGGGAAGCGAAGCAAAAATAATATAAAAACAGGGAGGGGAACAAAACATAAGAGACTCTTAAATATGGAGAACAAACAGAGGGTTACTGGAGAGGTTGTGGGAGGGGGGATGGGCTAAATGGGTAAGGGGCACTAAGGAATCTACTCTTGAAATCGTTGTTGCACTATATGCTAACTAATTTGGATGTAAATTTAAAAACATAAAAAATAAAACAAGTTAAAAAAATAAAGTAAGATCCAACATGTGTGATAGAATGAAAGATCAGTCACATTCTCTTTAGATCTGATTTAGACTTAGAGCTATTCTATAATCTTAAATGTGTGTATTGGTATAAAAATAACCAATATCTTTGTCTAGTGTAAATATTCTTTGGAATTAATAGTTGATCCAGTACCATAGATGGAGTTTAAATGCCAGTGTCTTGGAGAAAGTGTAAAGCCCGCTTACTTGAGCTATTTTTCTCCCCAAATGAGGAAAGTAATTAGAAGCAGTATCATTCACCTCTATCACAGATTTAGACAGTAGGGTTTAAAATTTTTTTTTTAACGTTTATTTATTTTTGAGACAGAGAGAGACAGAGCATGAACAGGGGAGGGTCAGAGAGAGAGGAAGACACAGAATCTGAAACAGGTTCCAGGCTCTGAGCGGTCAGCACAGAGCCCGACGTGGGGCTCGAACTCACGGACCCTGAGATCATGACCTGAGCCGAAGTCGGACGCTTAACCGACCAAGCCACCCAGGTGCCCCTAGACAGTAGGATTTTAATGCTGATACTATTAGGAGGCGTTGTCTCTGAATATTTGGAGACATCTTGCTAAGTCTAACCCTGCAAGCTTTTGATCCAAGGAGAAATTCTCTGTGGAAATTATACTTTCAAGGAATATGATTGCACATAATATTTAGAAAAATTTCAGTGTCTATTGGTTAAAAGTGTAATATAAACATATATGATACAAATTTATATAAACATAAAAGATATCTTCGACCCAGGCAGGATTTTTCAGAAATTCCCAGAAATATAATTTAAAAATTTTTATGTCTCTTTTTCCCTTAAATACTCATTTTCTTAACGTGGTTGTAAGCTAAAGAATAATTTATCAAAGCAAACTCATCACTGGGTAATTCGGTACAGTGCTGCTTGGCTCGTGGTTTATAATGCCTAGAAACTTTTCCTAACTGTCATCTCCTGTTTTTGTAACGATCCCACAAATTGTTTTAGAATTAAAATACTAAGTTACCATTACTCCAAAGACAATTAAGTCTTTGGGTTGGAACACCAGCTAAGTGAAACTGTTTTCTCTAACATTTTCCAGTAAAACGTTTTGCAAATCATGGGTTCAAGTCCTTTGAGATGCTGTACAAAGCAACTCGTTGTGATGATACAGATCTGTTGAAGAAGTTTTCTGAAGCATTTGAGATTACCCTGGGGAAAATGGTATGTCAGTAGTATTGTCTGTCATATTTTAAAAGGATACCGTTGAGCGTTTTCGTCGCGTCTCAGGGTAACCTGCCACTGGAATTCCTTGTCCTGATGATTTCCCTCCTCTATGTAATCCAGACTTTTCCCTCATATTTGGAATTTGTCATAGGTTTTGGACGTCTGGAATGAATTATAAGTGAATCTTTATTAAAACATTTTGAACTTTTTAAAACATTCTGAGTCAGAAAGCCAGAGAAGCGTGGGGTCCATGTGGTTTGAAAATGTCTGCTTTGTTATTTAAAGTATGACAAAAATGCCATTGTAGGCTGTATTTATTTTAGGATGGGATAATTGAACACTGAAAGGGCTTTCTTTTTCATGCATTTTTGTTGAGGATTCTTTCAATGTTTACAGGAAAGCAAAACAATGTATTTAACTTGTGTTGAGCATCTCAAAGGCAGGAAACGTGTTCTGTACGTATTTGAATCCCTAATGGAGTAGGCAGCTTAGATTTGGGATAGATTCTAAGAGTGGAATTGGTGGTAGTAGATTTGATGTGCAGTGTGAGAGAAAGAGGGGAGTAAAGGAGGCAGAGTGCCCAGGAACACGGACGCACGAATGGGTATACATGGCTGGAAGTATGTCAGAGGACCTTTTCTGATGTCTCTTATTTTCTCAGTGAACAACGATGTAGAATGATCAGCTGAGAGAATAAGGATGGGAAGGAGTTGTTGAGGTTTGGAAAGAGAGGTGATGGTACCAAATAATTTTCTAGAAAGGCACAAATGAATGTGCTAAAGAAAGGTGCTAGGATTGGCCAGAAGCAGGTGTGTGTTTTCTTTCAAGCTGTAATCAACCATGTGGGTGGGTGCATGTGTGGACAAAGCAGAGCAATCAGTTTAGGGTTAAGGGTTCTGCAGACAAACAAGTGAAGAAGGGTGCGTGTGAGAGAGTAATTCAGGAATAATTCATAATAAGGAGGTGAAGAGACATCAGGCTGAGAGACGGTGAAGAGATGGAGGGGTCAATGGATTATAAATCTGATGAAGTCAAAGAATTCCAAGAGGAGGAGAGGGTGCAGTTACCGGGCATGATGAGGTCTGAGGGTATGGCTATGAGAGCAGGTGACAAAGTAAGGCTGGAAGACATGAGGAGAAAGAGAAAAAGGAAGTGGGAAGCCAAGGTGAAGGAAGGATTAGCTGGATGGATACAGAAATCCCCAACAATTATAGCAGGGAGAGTTACTGGATGTTCTTAGAAGGAGGGGGTGATGCAGAATGGGGAAAAGCTGTTGGTAGCGGCCACATGGAGAGGCCATCTACTATACCACGAGCTTCAGGACTGTGAGGCTCTAAGGAGGGGTGAGGGAGCATGATCTGGAAACAGCAGGGAAGAGTGAGGAAGATACTTCCTCCACCTCTATGCCCACAGTTTGAGGAAGCTAGAAAGTGAGATGCCGTTGAGAGCAAAGGTAAAAGGAACAGAAAGAAAGGAGATGAAAAAAATAATAGGAGATTCGCTGATTACTGGCTGTGAGTTCCAAAGGGCAGAGGAAGGTTCTGAGGACTTGGAGATGGGTGGGAGATAAAGTCAGAGGAAAGGGATCTAAAGAGCCATATGGGGTAAAAGATCAGAGACAAGAGATATGCCAGGAGTTCTGGGCTTCTGGGGATCAGTGATATAAACAGAGACAAAAAGGCATGAAAATAATTGTGGTGATTCACAGACACGGGAGGCTGTAAGGGGCGGGGCCTGGAGGAGGACCAGGAGTCTGTCCAGGAACATGCAGGGCTCTAGCCCTCTCCTCTCTCCTGTGGATAGAATTGTGAAGGTCAGGGGAAAGAAGGGCTTATCCAAAGCACACAGAGATATGATTTACATTTTATACTTTTCATTATTTATTTGCAGGTCCCATCATTTTGTAGTGATGCTGATGACATTGACTGCAGATTGGAGGACCTGACCAAGAAATATTGCCTTGAATATAATTATGACTATGAAAATGGCTTTGCAATTGGTAATTATATTATGTAGTGTCAGTGGTTTGCAAGACTGATCTGCAAAATAAACTAATTCCAGGAGAGTGGGGCAAATTAGAAAAATTAACTTCTTTTAAGCCACAAAACTCTTGAAGTGATAAAAAGAAGAATAAGTCACATTATGATTGTGATAGTTTAATATTTATATGATAGGATAGTACTAAAGCAGTTTTTATATGGCATTCAATTAAAATTGCAATTAGGCCGTGAATTTAAAACAGTTACACATGTAAAATGCTCCGATTCCTCACCAAGAATATGTTAAGACTCAATCTGTTCAGGTCGGATATACCTTCTGGTTGAATTTTGATATTTTCTGCATGGCATCTCTAAACATTTTTATTAAGGTCATTCCTAAGTCTGGTGTGTGATTTTTTGCTGGCGTATCTGACCATTTTGCTTACCGCCTTAATATTCCTGGGAGATTTTAGTAGTCACTCTTGGGTCTTTCATTAGCAAAATCATCAACCTTTCCAGTAATTATATTTCTGATTTTTATCGCATTGTTATAAAACTGCCGAACACTTCCAGAATACTGTTTTTAAAAATAATAGTGATAACAAAATAGTGTCATGGTTAAGCACCATGGACTCTAACACCAACTTCTTACATCCAAATTCTGGCTCTCCCACCTGCTAGCTTGTGGTCTTGAGCAAATTTGTACTCTGTGCCTTACTTAGTCTTCTCACCTATAAAATAGGTATATAAGAATTCTAAACTCATAGGGCCATTCTCAGGATAAATTGAGTAAACACAGGTACAAATAAAGTCCTTAGAAGGTTATCTGAGACAATATTAGTTGACATTACAGCAGACATCCTTTTTGTTTCTCGCACTAATCACATGTATTGTATTTTTAGTGACTTAGCATGAAGAGTGATGTTGACCTTTGCTTTATACTTTTTCAATTTTAGAAATATTATTTTGCATATATGTTTATTGCAAAAATTTGAAAACTGACAAAACCCAAAGAATGAAATAAAGATAATCCACATAAATAATCCTGTAAATAATTCCATTAATGTACTAATATATGTATATATGATATACTAATGTATATGTATACACACATATAACTGTACATGTATGTGTGTATATGTGCCCATATTATTTTATTAACCTGAATTTTTAGTTAACATTTTATTGAGGACATTTTTCCTTTATTAAATATTATACTTCAATTTCAGGGGCCACATATTATTATTTAATCAATCAATTGCTGTAACTTAGGTAAACAACTTCCGGTTGGTAGACTTTGGGTTTCTCTCCATTTGAACTATTATATAAAACTTCTCAGCGAAAATTTCGGACATTAAAGTTTTAGGTAGAAAAACATGAAGTGGCATTGGTAGTGGCATGACTAGAGTAACAGGCCTCTTCTGCCACACGTGACCCAGGTTTCCCCTCCCACGTTACTGAGGTAGATTATTGAGGGTTTAGGGATACACACAGAGAGAATCACTTGCCGTCAGAAGACTTTGAGATAGGCAATGTTTGTCATCCAATAAGGATCAAAATAACAGTTGTCTAGATTCAGACATGGACAGATGGTACCACTGATCCTAAGAGATAAGCCTTCATCCTTGAATGCCTTTACAATGGAGAGTCCCAAGATTAGCATAGTATTTATTTAAAAAAAAAAACATTGTGATTTTTAAAGAGAGAGAGAAAAGAGCATGAGTGGGGAAGGGACAGAGAGAGGGAGACACAGAATCTTAAGCAGCTCCAGGCTCTGAGCGGTCAGCACAGAGACCCACACGGGGCTCAAACTCACAGGCCGCGAGATCATGACCTGAGCTGAAGTCAGACGCTTAACCAACTGAGCCACCCAGGTGCCCCAAGATTAGCATAATTTTTCTAACAACTTGATGAGTCATAATGTATGAAAAATATACTATATATGTATAAATTTTATATATATATATAAACTTTATATATATATATATATACTTTATATATATATATATATATATATATGTATGTATAAATGGTTTGACCTCATGATAGTCTTATAATTCAAATGAAAACTAAAATGAGATGCCATTTTCAACCTGTCAGATTAACAAATTCAAATAAGAATTGTAACGCCCAAACTTGGCAAGGGTATAAGGAAAAAAAAAGCATACTCACATATTGAACACAGAGGAGAAATTGGAGGACAATGGACAATATGTGTCAAAAGGATTAAAAACACTCAAGCCTGAAATTCTCCTTCTAAGAATATTCCTCAAGGTAAAAATCATGCCAATGTGCAAAGATACACTCCATTTCATAAATTCTAAGGTGTACATTTTTCATCTGAACATCTCTGAAATTGGAATATGTCTTCTCAATAATGGTGCTTACACTGTATGAAATCCTATATGCACAAGGATGTTCAAAATTTTAAAATAACCTAAAAGTCTGAAAACAGAAACCTGGTTATTTTTTGGTATATAGACATAGAAGAGAATATTATGAAAACATTTGACACAGAAATGCCGTAATATACCATTGATAAAATTAGAAAAAGATTACTAAATAATATACATATAGTATAATCTTTTATGTTTATATCTATTCCACTGTTACACGTATCTGTATGCATAAATGTGTATGTGTGGGTTTATATATCCATAGAAGAAAATCTTGCCTAAAATGCTATAGTTGTTACTTCTATGTGGTGGAATTATAGATAATTTACACATTTTTTTTTTTGGTCTTACTCATCTGTTTTCCTATAATGCCTACCTAATACTTGTGGGAAAAACACTTAAGTGAAAAACAAAATTATTCACCAAATTATTTATCGTAGGCAATTTTAATAGCCCAAAACAAGTTAAACAAAAAAAATTTTTAAGCAGCTTATTTTATTTAAAAATCTATTTTAAATTTTATTTAAAATTTTTAAACAGCCTACTTAGGTGGACAGGCCTGTATAAATATAATTTGATATTTATAATTTTTTAATATTTATTTATTTTTGAGAGAGAGACAGAGCATGAGTGGGGGAGAGCAGAGAGAGAGAGAGGGACACACAGACTGCGAAGCAGGTTCCAGGCTCCGAGCTGTCAGCACGGAGCCCGATGTGGGGCTCGAACTCACAAGCTGTGAGATCATGACCTGAGCCGAAGTCGGACGCCCAACCGACTGAGCCACCCAGGCACCCCAATATAATTTGGTATTTAAAGCACATAAGTAAGCAACAACAATATACTCAGGCCAATATTCGCATCATTTACTGGGGTTTTAGAGTGAGTCAAATACTGAGCTAGATGGTTTATGTATATTGTCTCAGTTATCCCCCAGACCTGTGCGGTACGAATAGTGACCTCAATTTATAAAAGGAGAAAGTGTGGTTCAGAGAGATGAAAGTAATTTGATGAGGACTGTACACCCTCACATCATGCATTCAGAAGCTACAATCTGAATCCATGCAGGGAATCTAAAGATCTCAAGTCTCCATGTCACATCCTCCAGCGTGGTTACATCACGTTTAACTTACATGCTATCTTCAGAAACTGACCCCACTCTAAAGTATGATGCAGCTATCTTGAATAATCCCCACAAAAGGAAACCTGCTCATGTGCATTAAGTTCGTAAAGCTGATATTAACGTTTTTTAAAAGAATGGAACAAACCCTGAAGGGAAATGGGAATTTATTAAAATTCTGCACCCACATCCTATTTACCTCTAAAGCTGAAGTAATTAACTATTAGCTCAAAGATAGAATGGCTTACAGGCATAGGTAGCTCCACTGAGACTTTTCTTTCTTCTTTTTGGTGTAATTCTTTGGTAATCTAAATTTAAAGTGATGTGCCTAAAAATTATAAAATTATAGATGAAAACTATGAGGTTCTAGAAGAAACCTGTATTCAGTTCATTATGGACATCATTCAGTTCATTATGGACAATTTAAGAAATAATCAAGGGCGATCTGACTTGTGGCTTAACATTAAAATCTAAATGCTGCTAAAGAGGCAACTGTAGAATCTTGTTTCTCTGCCCCAACTGTCTAGGGCCTGGTGGCTGGGGCGCGGCTAATAGGTTGGATTACTCTTATGATGATTTCTTGGACTCCGTGCAAGAAACACCCTCAGGTGCCAGCAAAGCCAGATCTTCACGAATGAAAAGAAGCGCCCCGTTATCTAACCACAAAATTAAGTTAATTTTTAACATCACAGGTAAGGATAGACTGTCTATTTGAAAAAACAATACTGTGGGGAAGTCTTAAAACCTATTTCAAGTGTGGAAACCTTGAAAATAGGTGTGGAAACCTATTTTGCAAATTTTCCATGTCTTATCATTCTTAGGAAATAATCCTGGAATCCAAAACTAGGGACAGCACAGTCCCCTAAGTTTTGTCATTCTTTTCAATTTAATATCACAGATACATTTTATGATTCTCGCAGCAACAAGTAGCCTTCTTTGTATTCATTTTGACATGACACACTGAGGCATGTTTTTAAAAAGCAAGAGCTTGCAGAAATTTAACATGCTACATGGGAGAACTTCATAAAAACAATCTAGATCCAGCATATAATAGAAGGATTTAAACAAATTGCATTGTTCCTAATATTGTCCACGTACTAGTTGTTCAGTAAGTAGTGATTGAGTTTGAGTTTATCTTTCCTGGAAGATTGTAAATATGCCATTTCTTCTTGCTGAAGAACTAACTACAAACAGTTTCCTGAAACACCGTGTGTGCCGTGTTATGTTTTATTTCATCTTGTTTTTATCTCAGCTAGTGTGCCATTACCCAGTGAAAGAAATGATACCCTTGAACTGGAAAATCAGCAACGACTCATTATGACTTTGGAAACCATTACAAATCAACTGAAAAGGATCCTCAATGAGGAGCCCATGTATTCCTTTCAGCTTGAAACTGACATGCTTGTAGCCGAGAGCAATTCGTTGGAGACTGAAAAGGCTTTCCTTTTCTGCAGACCAGGCTCAGTGCTGAGAGGGCGGATGTGTGGTAAGACTTTTCCCTGCAATACAAAATACCTGGTGCATAGTGGGTCAGATGAGATGCACAGAGCTGTTTTACAACTATACAGGGATACTGAAATGAAACATTTCACTGTTGCTGTGTGGTCCTTACTACTATTCTGTCTGAGGAGTCTAAGTAACCACTGTTGTTCAGGACAAAAAAACTATTTCACGTATGGGACTCAGATCCTTAGAGTTCACAGCTTTCAACAACATCTCCAGTAATAATAATAACAAATATTTTTGGACCATTTCCATAGGCTGGCTGAGCACCTCTCATGTTTAATTCTGTTTACCAATTCTGCGAAGTGCTATTATTATTAAGCACATTTTACGGATGGCAAAACTGAAGCCAGAAAGAAAGGCTAGGCACTTAGTACGTCTTACCCCTTAAGACAGTAAGTGGTGTAGCTAAGATTCCCACCCAGGTAGCCAATGCCAAGTTCACGTGGCATAGAATCAGCCATTTTAAAGTGTACAAGTTCATTGGTGTTTAGTACATTCATGATGTTGTTCAGCCATCACTGCTACCAAAATATTTTCATCACCTCCAAAGAAGATCTCATAACCATTAAGTAGCCATTCCCCATTCTCCTTACCCCCAGCCCCTTAATTTCTAACCCCGACTGCCACAGTCTGGATCAATTCCAGCTTGTTTCCCGTATAAGCCGATTGTTTATAGATACTGGAAACTCCTCTAACCAGGTTCTGTACACTCAACTGGACCAAATGACATGAGTCTGGTGCCAGTCTCTCTGTAGGCATGGGATCTTGCCTCCTGGATGGAAAACCTTCCTCAGCAGTTTTTATTGCTTTTCCCAGAGCTCAGTTGGGTGATCAATTCAGCCCAGCAAAAGCACACTAAAGCGGTCATTCTGAGCCTGCTCTTGTTTCCTCCCTACCTTGTGAATAAAAATTAGAAATCACCTTGACCAGTGTTCTGCATTTCTCAGTGTGGTCTTGAGACGGCCTGTAGCAGCAGCATCTGAAGTGCTTATCAAAATGCATCTTGACTCAGGTCCTGTCCCAGAACTAATACATCTGACACTTTGGGGGCAGAGCCTCGGACACTGAATTTTTAGTGAGTTCCCAGGTAATTCTTATAGACTTTAACATCAGAATCCTCTAGGTGCTAGTTTCAAATATCCTCTCTGTGCAAATACTAAGTTTGCAAGCAGCCTTTCAGTGGGCTTAACATTCCACTGTGGTCTCAGAAATCCTGAGTCACGTCATGTCCGCCAAGTAGTAGACCAGATCTCCAAGGAAGGAAGGTCCTGACATTGGCCTGTTTCCTGGGAACCCTTGAGTCTGAGGATGCCTCGGACTTGCCTTCAGTGGACAGTAATTCCTGTAGGCAGAGACAGGGGTCTGCTTAACTCATCTCTTTTACTCTCACAGCCTTTTCCTGGTTTTGTTTCTAGAAATGATGCTGCAATGGACAAGCAGTCCATTTCATAAGGGAGCCATTCAGAGCAACAGCTAAGGAACTGTTTTTCAGATCTTGAAGCCTCAAATTAACCTAAATGTGCATTGTTTTATCCTTTTCTTTCAGCAGCCTTTTCTTTGTTAGCTCTGTGTTTCCCGGGATGATCTTCTTTAATCCACACTTTAAAGCCCCTATCTTGGAAGCCTGAAGCTTGGGCAGTAAGAATTTGCATTTTCTTAAACAAAAAAGAATCTACTCTTGGTTTCTAGAAATACATTTCTGGAAGGTTTATCTTGTGAGTAAACCTCTGACAATAAGATTTAACACATAAACAGTAGTACTTGGAAGCGTGCTTAATTATTTTCGTGCCTTAGGGAAAAAGAACCCAAATATGTTCCATTTCTCTAGTTTACTGTATTCAGTGTTTCCTGTTCGTTTTCTTTTCAGTCAATTGCCCTTTGGGAACCTATTATTCCCTGAAGCATTCTGTCTGTGAAAGCTGCTTCACGGGATCCTATCAAGATGAAGAAGGGCAACTTGAGTGCAAACTCTGTCCAGCAGGGACTTACACTGAATATCCCCATTCTAGAAGCAGCTCAGAATGCAAAGGTAATGGCTTAGTGCACATTTTGACCAGAAGCCTGAATTTGATCTCCAGTTATGAAGTCTCAATGGCAGATAGGATTATTTTTGTCTTTTGATTTTCAATCTTTATCTTAATGTTTCCCTCACTTTAAAGAAGTCTGTTTTTTCCCCTTTGGAACATTTTATTGCTCTAAGTCAAATTCCACTGTCAATAATTCGAATCCACATTTATCAAATAACTCAGATTTTTTTTAGTGAATCTCACATTAATTGGTGGCAAGGACTTCCATAACACTTAGCAATCATATTAGAATGATACTTGATATGAGATCAACTCTCCATTTACTTGGAAATTAATGACTATAGGTACAGATGCATGTATTCTTTCTGGTAAAGTATCTCAAGATTTTATAAAAACATTTTATTGTGATTCTCAATAAACATTCCTGATGGGAATGTTCTCTTTCATGGTTAAAGTTACAATAAGCTACACCTAGAAGAAGGAATTTCAGACCTGCACCCCTCACTGTTGTTGCAAATGCAGATGTGGTTGCTGAATGACAAATATAAACGTGAGAGTTGCGCTAGGTGATTAGAAGTGCTAAAAACATTAGCAGTGCTGGAAATGAGCATCATTTGGAGGACGAAGGCAGAAGGAATGGATGGTGTACTTGGGGGTTGAGGATTCTGGCCCTACCACAAAGCCACTGCTTTGAATCTTAGAAAGTTGCTTAATCTCTCTGGGCTTCATGCTAAGACTACTTTTATTCTCTGCTCTGCCAGCCCTCAGATGGGGTCTGTAGGTAGGAGGGCAGAAGAGGGCCAGTTCTCAGAGCCATGAAGTTACCACTGTAATTATGAGGTTCTAGCCCAATTCGAGGTTTTGTTTTCTGTCACTCCAGAAATAGTGTACAAGCTGAGAACTTATACAAGGCCAAGTCCCCCTGTGTACACCTTGTTCTTATGACAGTACCTTTCTGAGATAGGATTTCTAACTTCACTCAAAAACCATTTATTGGCAGGGGCCTGGGTGGCTCGGTTGGTTAAGTGTCCGACTTCGGCTCAGGTCATGATCTCATGGCTTGTGAGTTCAACCCCTGCATCGGGATCTGTGCTGACAGCTCAGAGCCTGGAGCCTGCTTCGGATTCTGTGTCCCCCTCTCTCTCTGCCCCTCTCCCATTTGTGCTCGGTCTCTCTCTCTCTCTCTCTCAAAAATAAATAAACTTTAAAAATTTAAAAATAAACAATTATTGGCACTTTCTAGGTGGCTATGCTAGGCAATAACGAAAGTAACTAGAAATCAGTCTAAAACTTACAGAGAAGCACGGGGCAGTCTAAAATACAGTCTATATGTAGTTCTTTGTGTCCCTCATTGTATCCTGAATAAATTAAAAGGCAGAAAACCGTACCCTACCAAGTGCTAGTTTTGTATAGCTTAATTGTTCCTAACCATATTACGTTTTTCTCTTCAGCTCAGTGCAAACAAGGCACTTACTCATCAAATGGCCTTGAGACGTGTGAATCGTGTCCACTGGGCAGCTACCAGCCAGCATTTGGTTCCCGGAGCTGCCTCTCGTGTCCAGAAAACACTTCAACTGTGAAAAGAGGAGCCGTGGACATATCTGCTTGTGGAGGTAATCGAAACCTTAGAAGTTGTTATTTCTTTACACCTGATACAGGTTCTATACCTGGAGGAGTGGAATGTTTTCAGCAAAACCGTTATGTCTACTGCATGCAAAGAAAGTAAATGACTGTCTCTTCATGGAGAGTTTCCTTTCATTCAGCCAGTCAACACTTAAGTCTAAACACCAGCAACACAAACACCGTGCTCGTGCCTTTAGGATCCCAAAAAAAGGTGCAAGACTTGGTCTCAGGATTCAGTATTAATAAACATGTGCCTCCATGATAGGGTAGAAATATATCTCATCTAGGAACTTAGTTTCCTCCTTTATGAAGTGAGGTCCTGTCTCATGTTCCTTGAAACTCTAAAAAGACATTCAATGAATTATGACATTTCATTTCCTATAGTTTGAAGGTTTTTGTGAGCAGTTATCCACTCTGGCTGTACTTTGGAATCATCTGCACATTTACATCAACATTTTAAAAATACTGAAGCCCTATCTCCTCTCCAATATTCTGATTTAACTTGTCTGGTGTTCTTTTTAAGTTCTATACCCTTCCCCAAGTGATTCACAAGTTACAGGGGGGCACCTGGGTGGCTCAGTCAGTTGAGCTTCTGACTTTGGCTCAGATCATGATCTCGCATTCGTGGGTTCAAACCCCGCATCAGGCTCTGTGCTGACAGCTCAGAGCCTGAGCCACCTTTGGATTCTTGTCTCCCTCTCTCTCTGCCCCTCCCCTGCTTGCACTCTGTCCTTGTCTCTTAAAAAAATAAAATAAAACATTAAAAAAAAAAAGTAACAGGAAAAGTTGAGTATGACTAATTTTGGGTCTCACATGTCAGCATGGAGGGCTTCAAAATGAAGATTGCAGGGCCCCACCCTTAGAGTTTTTAAGTCAGCAGGTCTGGTGTGGGGCCTGAAAATTTACATTTCTAACTAGTTCATTAGTGATGCTCCTTCTACTTGGTCCAGGGACCAAATGTTGAGAGCCACTGGTTTGTTTGTTTGTTTGTTTGTTTGTTTTTCAGTTTATTTATTTATTTTGAGAGAGACACAGCATGAGCAGGGGAGGAGCAGAGAGAGAGGGAGAAAGAGAATCCCATGCAGGGCTCAAACTCATGAACATTGAGATCATAGCCTGAGCTAAAACCAAGAGTCGGTTGCTTAACCAACTGAGCCACCCAGGTGCCCCAAGAGCCACTGGTTTAAACAGAAATAAAAAGATTAGGGCTCCGGTTTTCAAATATTTCTAACATCCCCACCATGTACAGTTTTCCAATACAGCATAAAGACTAGAAGATACAAACAAAACTGAAAAATGAAAACTTAAAATGGCCATGACCCTAAGGCTAAGAGCCCTGCTGCCAGGAACTCCCAACTCCATGCATGTACTTTGCAAAGTCAATGAAACTTGTTTAAAAATAAAAAGTCGCTGGCCTACCTCTGCTGCATCACTGGGAACAGAAAAAGCATGCTGGTTGAAACATGGCTTTTTAAAAATTGTGGATCCTCCACTTTCTCTACACCCTTATTTAAAAACCTAAGGTCTACGGCCATCTGAAAATTTAAAAACTGCTCCCTTAGTAAATAATACACATCTGTATCCAATTAGGAACAAATTTTTGGACAACAGCTGTATAGGACATTTTCCTTTGGTGCTGGGACATTCCTTTGTAATGTCCAGCATTACATCTTAGGATCTGCAGTCCTCATAAGACGGTGCTGCAGGGAGAAAACCAGGAAGCATGCCATAATTACAGGTTTTCTATACTGTGCCAGTTTCGCCAGTTTAAATCGTCTCAGTCAGGTGGGATCACAGTACATAGAAAAGTCTGTTAGAACTTTGGAACTGGGCAAGCAGCGTTCATCAACCTGATATTTCACTGAAGAGAAGAGAATTTAACGGGGACCTAATTGAAACTCATACACCATGTCTGTTACATCACACCAGCTTTGAGGATTCTTTTTTTTATTAAAAAGCAAATCAGGGGGTGCCTGGGTGGCTTGGTCGGTTAAGCAACCGACTTCGGCTCAGGTCATGATCTCACGGTCTGTGAGTTCGAGCCCCTCGTCGGGCTCTGTACTGATAGCTCAGAGCCTGGAGCCTGTTTCAGATTCTGTGTCTCCCTCTCTCTCTGCCCCTCCCCTGTTCATGCTCTGTCTCTCTCTCTGTCTCAAAAATAAATAAATGTTAAAAAAATTTTTTAAAAAAAGCAAATCAGGCTTCACATTATGGTTGAAATAGATCTACTAAGGACTTTTTTTTTTTTTTTTGGTCAATATACAAATGAGTTTTGGAAGAAAGTCTACAGTAAAAAATTCTCTTTTTCTCCCTCACTCCCTCCAACCACAAAAGTAACTAGGATCTTTACAGTGAAACAAATTCATATCTGACGATTTTTCCTTTTAGCTTCCCAAATAAGCCTTGAGGTTTGTCTAATACCAAATTATTGCAATAAAGTGATTATAATTCCCAGAAAGTCTCTAATTAAACTTCTGGTAACTGCCATATTTCTCCTAATATTCCCAGCATAAGTTTTAACCACATTCTGTTCGTCATAAGTGAGTTAGGCAGAGCTGAACTCAACATTCTTCTGTGGTGTTAAATAAATACCGTTTTACTTTAAACTTAACATGTGTATGATTTCTAAAACAGTCTCATATATATTTGTCTTAGTTTTAAGCTCCTTCCTTCCTCCCTTCCTTATTTTTATCGTTCTATAGTGATTTATTTTTAGGTATATGTTTATGGTTTACCTACTCTTTTACTAAAGTATTACTTTTTGCATTCTTTAGCATGTTGAATTTAAAGTTATTTTTAAGTATATTACTATATTAAAGTAATATATATTTCATGCATTTCATGTTTTATCACCACTTAGAATATTAAATATCCTTAGGTCGGTGGCTACAAACTGAAGCGTCTGAAATTTTTAATTTTTTAAAAATGACTTTCAGGGGTGCCTGGGTGGCTCAGTCAGTTAAGCATCCAACTCTTGGGTTTCGGCTCAGGTCATGGTCTCATGGTTTGCGGGTTCGAGCCCCACATCAGACTCTGTGCTGGCAGCATGGAGTCTGGCTCAAGCTCTCTCTCTTACACACAAAATAAATAAACTTTAAAAAATAAAAATTAAAAAATTAAAAATTACTTAGACTTTTATCAGAAGAATAAGTCCCACAAATGATTTTTTTTGGTGATGGTGTTGTTTACATATGGTCCTATAGGAAAAGGAAAGATTACTGCTGAACCAGGATGATATTTCTTACCCCGGCCCCATAGAATGAAGTTAGAAGGAAGCTTAGGATAAGAGTCTCTGACCCCTGAATTTGTTTTAGGAAAGCCATTTATTTTATTTCATATTTTTTTAAGTTTATTTATTTTGAGAGAGACAGAGTGAGAGCGCGTGCGCTCACATACAAGTGGGAGAGGGGCAGAGAGAGAGAGAGAAAGAGATAGAATCCCAAGCAGGCTCTTTGCTACAGGCCTGCAGTGGGCTTGATCCCATGAACCAAGAGATCATGACCTGAGCTGACTAAGAGCCTGCCTGACCTCAAGCTCAACTGACTGAGCCACCCAGGCGCCCCAGGAAAACCATTTAAAATGCAAAATTCACTTGGATCCAGGGCTGTCTGTGTTATCCTTAACACCATCAGGGAACAGACATGTGGGATTATATTTTTCAGGTCACTTCAATGCACTATTTTTAATTCTATTTTAATATCACTTTTGGCATACTTAGATTTCTCTCTGTCTCCAATAGAAGAGGTTAAAAGGATCTTGTCCCATTTTTCTTGACTCAGAAACCACAGCTGCTTTGACCAAGATTCAAAATGAAACTTTTTCCCCTTTCTTCTTACAAAATTAGACCATGAGGAACTGCCTGTGTATAGGCGCATGTGTGTATATTTAATACTGTATTGTATACTACATATAACGCTATTGTTATGTATGTTATGTTTACATTTACATATGCTATATGTGTATATGTATACTTACAACATATATATATGTATATTTACTATATGTATCAATAATATATTAAGTACTGACTGTCCACTCCTGGAAAGTATATTTCTGATGACAACTGTCTCCCTTTGGAATATAATTTAAGCTCATTTTCACATGAAAATTCACATTTTCTGTGCCAAAAAGCAAAGTATAGGGGCACCTGGGTGACTCGGTTGGTTAAGCATCTCATTCTTGGTTTCAGCTCAGGTCATGATCTTGCCGTTTTGTCAGTTCAAGCCCCATGTCAGGCTCTGCGCTGGCAACACAGAGCCTGCTTGGGGTTCTGCCTCTCCTCTCTCTGCCACTCCCCCATTTGCACTTTCTCACTGTCTCTCAAATAAGTCAATAAACGTTAAAAAAAAAGCCAAATATAAACATCACTGTTTTGAAAAGCCAACTGACTTGCTGATTTTTAATCTTAAGATTTTATTATTATTGCATATGAGTATAATTTTTGGCATGCTGTCAGTTTCTAGGGGTGTAGTCTTTTTTTCTTTTGAAGGTAAGGTGCTGAAAAAAATGTATGTGCAAAACAGTTTAATTCATCACAGCATCTTGGTTTCACTGACAGAATTTATATTTTTACCTTATCATACACACTCCTATATCCTCTGAAGCAGAGTTTTATACCTTTATTGGTGGAAGATCCATGCCTCCAATTAACTACTGTGATTAGCTGTTTGGAGGTACCTTTTCCAAATAGATGATAATTTTTTTGGAAACTTGACATTCAGAAAACCCATTTTAAACTCAGCAACTTTATAATATGTTTGTGCAAAGCCCTGTCTAGAACTCTGAGATCTAGCAACAAAGAATAGATTAATTTATTCTTGGTGAGCAAAGGTATTTATAGTTTGAAGTTTTAATATACAAATGTTTTTGTTATAACAAGTATCTTGTTTCACTAAGATACTTACAATTTAAAGTTTTAATATAACAAATGTATTGAGAATATTTGTTTCTAAATAAGCATTAATATCTATGATATCTTCTGCCATCTCTTGATTTGATTCCTGACTTTTTGTCAGAGGGTGTGTAAAGGAGCACTTTTGCAAAAGATGTGACTGGCTGTTTCTGCTTAAAAACTTTGACCTAAACCTCTTGAGATGACCGCAAATGCTTTATTGCTTATTTAATGTTTATTGTCATACCAATAAAAAAGAGATGTCATTACCCAGAATATCCTGCTCCGTTGAGCCTCAAGTGCATTTCTAAATTTTTCAGTCATATTGCTAGTTATTTCTGCCGTACTGATTTTTATTAACAAAAACCCAAAACCTAAATGGAAAGTATGCTGAGATTCCCCAAAGCTACTTCCTTGTGTTCTTCTATATTTAAATTTATGCAGACACGTCTTGATAATTTTAGTGGTTTCCTCAGTTTGTAATGGTTTTAGGACTCATGCACATGACACCAGTCAGTTCACATAAGAACATGCTCTGGATGAATTCATCTTTGGGTCACAATCTAAAATCCCAACCCAAAGATTTAGTCGTGGCTAGTCTGCCCCATCTTCCCTCTGCCAAATGCAACCAAAATTTATTGAAGAAAATGCAAGTTCATGTCATATTTGAAGCTATTTCTTGTTTGGTTACCGTCCCACCAATTAGCAAGATTTGGATAAATGGCAATATTCAACTGGATGTTGTTTATAAAAAGCATGTCTAACACAAAATGACATTAAGAGGTTTAAAAGTAAAAAAAAAAAAAAAAAAAAAAGACCCTTCCCCATAAATACCATAAATCATGGATAACTATACAGGAGAAATAAAATATCTAATAACATGAAAAAAGCAACTTAAATCATCATCAAAATGTAAATTCAAATAACAGTGCAATTCCATTTTCACTTTCAAATTGAAAAAATACTTAAGTGATCATTATCAGTAGTGATGAGTGCGTAGTAAGAGCAATTCCATACACTACTGATGGGGCTGTAAGTTAGAATCTTTTTTATGTATTTATTTTGTTAAGGATTTGACATTCTGTATTAATGGCTTTACATTTTCCATTATCTTTAGATCTATAGATTCAACGACTCAAATTCAGCTGTTCAGATTCAACTATTATCCCAAGGAAATAATCAGAGCTGTATACATAAGTTTATGTAGCAAATTTCACATCAGCAATATTTATAATAGCTAACAAAGAAAAGCAACCTAAATGGCCAGTAGTAGAGGAAATGTTAGATCGTTTATGGTCTGTCAATGGCATATAATATTTTTCTTTTCTTAAAAACCATGCTGGTTAGCAAGTTGGAGGATGATTTGGGAAATGCTTAGGATATAATGTAAAGTAGAAAAATCAGAATACAATATTACAAGGTCAATTCAAATTTTTATTGAGTTAATGTGTGTTGTTAAGAGAGGGGGGAAACAACAGAATGTTTGGGTGATAGCATAGTGCAAGCAGTAGATATGTGCAAGAGAATATTTTCACAATTCAGTAGCTTTCTTACGACTGAAGGTTGATGTACTTCTTTTCAAAATAGAGCATGTTGCTTCCGACTCACAAATGCTTTGTTTTTACCCGTGCAGTACCTTGTCCAGTAGGAGAATTCTCTCGTTCTGGATTAGCACCCTGTTACCCGTGTCCTCGAGACTACTACCAACCCAATCCAGGGAAGTCCTTCTGCTTATCTTGTCCCTTTTATGGAACTACAGCCTCCTCCGGTGCCGGATCGATCACCGACTGCTCCAGTAAGAAAATACACTTCATTTCTTACGTAATCGCGCATGTTGGAGACTTGTGTTTGTCTTGTGGTAGCCGTGATTCCGAATATTACTATTCTCAGTGGATGTAGGTGTCGGGACTTGCTAAATTGTCCTTTGGGGGGCTTTTTGATGACAGTGACTCAAAGATTCTTATTTTGGGAGCATTGAACTTGATAACTTCCACATCTCTCTCTAAGAGTCTAGGATTTAGTTATATATGCCATCCAACTGTATGGTCTCTTTTTTACTGTTACTAAAACAAAATATGTGTGACTTTACCCACTTTGATAACCAGAATATTGACTATCATATTTAGGTAGAGTCTACTTACTGGCAATATCTACGGCACACTAATTGGAAAATCTAATGTTTTCTTATTAATCTTATTAGGTTTTAGTTCAACTTTCTCAGCAGCAGAGGAAAGTGTAGTGCCCCTTACTTCTCCTGGACATATCAAAAAGAACTATGAAGTCAGCAGTCAGGCAAGTCCCTTTTATACTTCTAGAATCTTCTCCAGTGGAATGTTTGGAAAACATGATGTCATTTTACATGCCACACTCGGGGAAATTGCCAGATTTG
This sequence comes from Panthera uncia, assembly GCF_023721935.1. Classification (NCBI taxonomy): domain Eukaryota; kingdom Metazoa; phylum Chordata; class Mammalia; order Carnivora; family Felidae; genus Panthera; species Panthera uncia. Next base: position 27,282 of record NW_026058635.1, read on the forward strand.
AAACCTTAAGTAATCGTCTCATGGATATTGTCAATGAATAATAGTATTTACTTGTGACTTCTAATAAGAACTTTAAAAAATGCAGTATCAGAAATTCTGAGTACCAAAAATTGGGAATTTTCCCCAGCAATGTCTGGCATCGAGAATGTGTGGGTAAGGGGAACCTCTAAATTCACTAATAACTAATACTTATCACAAGCATAACCCATCATTTGAGTAAGGGGCATTTGGTTTAGCCAAAGGCCTTTTTTCTGATTGGCAGGAAGAGTTACTCAACTTTCATGAAAATTAGTTAAAATTTTTGTCAGAGAAAAAAAGAGATTGTTTATTGGAATAAGGTATAGTTTTTTAAAAATTAAGAGATAGAGCTCATGAACATAACTAGATAAATTGTTTGGTAGATTTAGCCATTACTCTGAATAGACCTTGCCCAATGTCATGATAAATTCTTTGGCTCTAAGTATTTTTAAGGAGGATACTAAGGTTGTATTTCTTATTTCAAGTTTCTGCAGTCTCGTCCAAACTTGTCAGGGCTTCATAAGCCACATTTGAAACTGAGCCCAGCAGACATAGAAATTTGTAGTAATAACCAGAGAAGTGACTACCAACCCTGGAGAAGTATTAGAATCCTCTGGCCAAATTTAAAACACAATGATGCACAGATCCCCAACCTCCAGAGGTTCTGATTTAGCTGGTCTGGGTGGGAGCCCTATCCTGTGTACTTTTAAAACACCTCAGATGGTTTCTAACATGAAGGCAGCATTTGAAAACACTAGAACATCACTTAAGGATAATATATATCATATATGTCCAACGTGGCAGGCACCAACATGATGCAGGCAACAGTCCAGCTAGCATTGCGTGAACTCACCCAGAAACAGGAACCTAACACTGCAAACATCAAACTCCCTAGTCAGGATTGCTTTGAAGTGATTGTTTTGTCTCTGATAGATTTCTTTTTTGCCACCCGGTAGGTTTTCCATGAATGTTTTTTAAACCCTTGCCATAATAGTGGAACCTGCCAACAGCTTGGGCGTGGTTATGTTTGTCTCTGTCCATCTGGATATACAGGTAACATAGAGGAATGCAACTTTTAATATACGTTTCGAATGAAATCATTGTGACTTGCATATCAGACTCTGGGACACTAAAAATAAACCCTGTGAGATACATTAGACTGTATCAATGCACAAAAATTTGATTAGGCTTGATAAACCAAGGTGAAAAAAGTGCATAAATTACAAATTACAGTTTTCTTTGCACATTTTGGAGGAAGAATAACGAATCATCTTCTCTATGAAAAAGTTACATCATAACTCACAATTTAAATAGGAATGCAGTTTCAGAGGCCATGGCCAAGGCTCCATTCTAACACAAATTAAATGTATGATATTCAACATAGAACAATTTGTCCAGCATAAACATCTTTAAACAAACTCCAGTTTCTCTCATTGGCCTCACACTAGTGGAAGTTTTTGTGAATAGCTGTGATTTGTTGCTTTGTCTTTCTGGAAGCTATGCCTGGAAAAACAATATGGCTTTGAACTTGATTACGCAGGAATTATGTAAGAATTATGTTTTCTTGCACTTTGAGTTGCATTCTAGTTCAGTCCAGAAATACAGTTTTTGAGAGGGAAGTGAACTATATCTTAAAATTATAATTTATTTAAAATAGTTTGCTATTTCCTCCTAGAAATGTAGTTTTTGCATTTTTCCCCACTTTTATGAAGCCAACATAAAATATCTTTTCAATGAGGAAAATGGTATTGAAATAAAAGAATTCACCACAAAATGAACAAAAGGAAAGTTGGAAAACAACGTAGCCCAGGCCTATCAAGAATATGGCATTCCAGGGGCGCCTGGGTGGCTCAGTCGGTTAAGCGTCCGACTTCGGCTCAGGTCACGATCTCACGGTTCGTGAGTTCGAGCCCCGCGTCGGGCTCTGGGCTGATGGCTCAGAGCCTGGAGCCTGCTTCTGATTCTGTGTCTCCCTCTCTCTCTGCCCCTCCCCTATTCATGCTCTGTCTCTCTCTGTTTCAAAAATAAATAAACGTTAAAAAAAAGAAAATTAAAAAAAAAAAAGAATATGGCATTCCACTTATTTCAACTTGGGTGTATGTGTGTGTGTGTGTGTGTGTGTGTGTGTGTGTGTTTCAATTTTCACAAAAATTTTGTCCCAACATTCCATAAGAAATAATGGATCTTATCCTAGAATTTTATAAGTGAGTGGTGGTTGAGCAAGGGTGTAATATAGAACAGTGGTTCTCAAATTTTAATGTGCATCGGAATCATTTGGAGGGCTTCTTAAAACACAGAGTCCTGGACCCTAACCCAGAATTTCTGATTTCAGTAGATCGAGGGAAGTTTTGATCATTTGCATTTCTGTCTCATTCCCAGGTAATTGCTTATGCTATTGGTCCAGGGACCATTTTGAGACCCAGTGGTGTAGAGGAAGAACACGGGTTTCTGGCAGAGCTAGCCCACCGATAGCTTGTGTGCATCCTATGGAAAGATGTATCCTCACTCTAGAACACCTGGTATAGGAGCTGAGATCTGGCAAGACTTGGCCCCACCCCCTCTTCTCAGCCAGTGGTCTTGGTGGAAAGTATATATGACTCTGTGCTTTTCACTTTGGAGTTAAGCTAATTTCTGACTCCATTTTATGCTCCCAGGTCTTCCCCCTCACCCTTCCCACCACCAACCTCTAACTTGGGATTTTCTATCTTTTATGTATTTTTATAAGGATATCTTAAATCTCTTTAGAAAGAGGCAGTGCTTTCATTAAATACTTAACTAGACAGTAGCACTTAAGGAATATTGCCCTTTTCTTCATCACCACCGCTCCCTATAAATTCAGATGATTGAGAGAATTGTCTTTAAATGATCATGGTTCTGTTTCTGTTAATCCTTCCTTTGATTGTCCTTCAGTGTTTGGTTTCCATTTTAGGCTTAAAGTGTGAAACAGACATTGATGAATGCAGCTCACTGCCATGTCTCAACGGTGGAATTTGTAAAGACCTAGTTGGGCAGTTCGTTTGTGAATGCCCATCTGGTTACACAGGTAAGAGGAGAGTTTGCTGTCTTTACAGTATAAACATTGAAATCATTGAAATTTCATTGCTGGAAATCAAGACCACAAATAGCATCTTACACCTGTTTGAATGGCTATCATCAAAAGACAGGAGGTAACAGTCTTGGCAAGCACATGGAGAAGAGGGAGCCTTTCTTGGTGGGAATGTAAACTGGTGCAGCCTCTAATGGAAAAGAGTATGGAGGTTCCTCAAAAACTTAAAAATAGAACTACTGTATGATTCAGCAATTCCACTGCTGGGTATCTATCCAAAGGAAATGAAGTCACTGTCTGGAAAATTTGTTCATTGTAGCATTGTTCACAATAGCCAAGATATGGAAGGAAGCTTAAGTGTATCTCAAGGGATGAATGGATAAATAAAAGGCGATCGATTTATATGTAGTGGAGTGTTACTCAGCCACAAAAAAAAGGAAATCCTGCCATTTGCAATAACACGGACAAAAATGGAGGGCATATGCTAAATGAGATAAGTTGGACAGAACAAGACATACTGTATGATCTCACTCATATATGGAATCTAAAAAAGTCAAACTCACAGAAACGGAGTGTCAAATAGTAGTTTCCAGGGGCTGGGTGTGGGGTTATCATATATGTCATTTAAGGGTACAAACCTACAACTACTAGATAAATAAGTCATGTTTAAGGACTCGGGGAATAAATTCAACAGAGAGGTGAACAACTAACAAATAATATAAAGTTTTTAAAGCAGATCACACTTATCATCCTAACTATAAATAAATATAAAAATAAATAAATAAGCAAGATATTCACGGTCATCATTTTCCGTCCTATGCTGAAAATACCAGATTTCCTGCTAGAAATGTTTTGCAATAAGTAGAATGGAAGAAAACATTTTACTGCAATATATTTGGCAAAGAGCAACAATTTTTCACAACTATATTAGCCACAATTTCTGATTCTTCTGTTCTTACACCTGAATGGCTTGCTTGATTGAAAACTATCAGTCTTAAATTCCTTTCAGGTTTTCTCTGGGTAAAATATTCTGTTATTCTCTGCAGGTCAACTATGTGAAGAAAATATAAATGAGTGTAACTCTAGTCCTTGTCTAAATAAAGGAACCTGCATCGATGGCTTAGATGGCTATCACTGCACCTGTGTGAAAGGATACACAGGTAAGATGTTTCCATTTTTCCTTCATTGTCTCAAAGTCCTGCAAAGCACCACAAGGTACTACATTTTTTTTTAACATTATGCTATGTTAACATTGACTTTCTGATTTTGTAACTGTGCTATTATTATCTAAGCAAAAGTCCTTTGAGGAAATTCACCCTGAAGTATTTCAGGGTAAAAAGGCATCAAGGGTGCAATTTAGTTTCAAACAGTTTAGAAAAATGTGTGTGTGTGTGCACGCATATGTATGTGTGTGTAAAGGGAGACACGGAGACAGAGAGAGAGAGAAGACCAGAGTTTTATGCTAAGATAAACATTCAAGAAGGAACCGGAAATAAATTGTATAAGATCGTATTGCAAATTGATGCTAAATAAAATGATGTAGTATATATAATTTATAAAGAGAAATTTCCAGAAAAATGACCAGTGAAGGAAAAGGGCAAGGTCAAAGAAACAGTAAAATTTTGAACTAAATTTGCTAGTTTTATCTTTTAACATGATCTCAATTAGATGTCCCTTACTAATGTTAGCTTCAGAAAGTTCTAAGATAAAAAGAAGATTACCAAAAAAAAAAAAAGAAAAAAGAATGCTTAAATGACTTACAAAAGCCAAAGCTCATTCAGGAGTGGATCTCAAAGCAGTGTGACAGGCCAGTAGTTCTAACAGCTTCCCTTCCAGGAAGGGAATCTCCTGCTTCCTTCAGGAGCAGCATCCTCCAAGGAGTCAACACTTTGATCATGGTTTCGAGAAGGTTAACATTTGGGCTCTTTCCTCGTCCTCTTCCATCCCCAGGCCTGCACTGTGAAACAGAAGTCAATGAATGCCAGCCAAGCCCATGCTTAAATAATGCCGTCTGTGAAGATCAGGTCGGGGGATTCTTGTGCAAATGCCCTCCTGGGTTTTTGGGTACCCGATGTGAAAAAAACATGGATGAGTGTCTCAGCCAACCGTGCAAAAATGGAGCTACCTGTAAAGACGGTGCCAGTAGCTTCAGGTAAAGCCCTAAGTCTGGTGCTTTGCACTATTTTCATTTTCTTAACCATTCAGTCATTCTGCAGTCTTTACCGAGTATTGCTGTGAGTCCCGAGTCAGACCTTCCCTAATTCTAGCCCAAGAATAGACTACAGTAGACTCTCCCCACCACCTGAGGTTCTGACTCACTAAGTCTGGGGTAGAGTCTAGGCAACCTGTATATTTTAAGTTCCCCTGTGATTCCAATGCACAGCCAGACTTGGAAACCACCATTCTATACTTGGGAGGTCAAAAGATCAAAGGAAACAGAGTAACACAGAAGCGAATACCCGAAGCACGAGACAAAACCTCATTTTTAAATGTTTTATATTTTAGCTGGAGGTTTTACACTAGCTAAAGTCAAAAGAAATTGTGCAATCATGCTGTCACAGGGCCAATCGACAGTCTCTGTGGTTTTCAAACATTTTTTTTTAGTTCGTAACCCTTGCTTCATAAGAAATCTAATATGAATGTAAACAAGTAAAAAAAAATAAATAAAAACCAAACTTTTGTGTTCGGAAACAGTAGTATTTGTAGAGAAGAAACACTTTGTCTTCCTGAGGCAGCTCTTGGGGTGCCAGTGGAGTATCGTTTGAAAACCAACACTCTCCTTCATCGTGATCAAGTCTGCCCTATTTCATCCTGTTACCCACGCAGGGTGTGTGCCTTCTGTAGTACAAATACAAAAAACAGAACTCGTCTTACTTGCAGAATCTTAGGAAACTTTATTGTCCTCAACATGCCACTGTCTCTGTAAGTTTATAAAAGTTAAAAGAAAAAAACACTCTACCCCAATTCCAGCATTTCCCAGTCCTCTTCTGGTTCAGCACCACCCACCCCCTTGTTACTGTCCCCCAACAAAATAGCCAGGGCACTATCCAGAAGAAATAGGAAGCAAATTCTGCCAGTGAGACTTTCACTCTTTATGTGGAAATGAAATCTTATCAGTGTAGCTTCATCTTTCACAGGCTGTTTACATCTTCTGGCATATAGTGCCTACCCATAGGAAATGAGAAATTTCCAGATAAACACAGAGTTCTAAAGTCTCCCCAGCATCAAAAACAATTGCTGATTACCAAATCTGTATAAATCCTAGATAGAGGAAAGGTGAAGGTAAACTCTCCTAATTCCAAGGAAATGTTAGTTGTCACCACAGTGAACCCGTTTCACAGACAAGGATATTGGACTGCCGTGATGATGTCAAACATGGGCAGATAAAGAGGAGTGAAATTCTAGCCAAAATAGATTTATTGCCAAATGGAGAGAACTCCGTAAAGATTCCCCCCCCACCCCGCCACAGTTCCAACTGACATTTTTTCTTAAACCCTGAAACACCATTTATTCTTAGAGGTCCCCGTGTTAACTAACAATGTTAACTATCATGTATTGGACTGATCGTTTTTAATTAAATATTTCAGACATACAGAAGGTTACCAAGAACAATAAAAGTCACACACTCATCACAGCAATTATCAAACCTTAGCATTTTGTCATATTTAATTCACATCTTTTGGGTTTTTTTTAATGTTTATGTATGTATGTATGTATGTATTTATTTATTTATTTTTTTTTTATTTATTTAGAGAGCATGCGTGAACAGGGGAGAGGCAGAAAGAGGGAGAGAGAGAATTTCAAGCAGGCTCCACGCTGTCAGCACAGAGCTCGACACAGGGCTCAATCTCATGAACTGTGAGATCATGACCTGAGTTGAAATCAACAGTTGGATGCTTAACCGATGGAGCCACCCAGGGGCCCCCACATCTTTTATTTTAAAGAAATACCTTCTGAAGATAGTTTTGGAGTCCCTTCAATACACACACACACACACACACACACACACACACACACTCCTCTTTTTCCTCAATAGTAACCACTATTCTGAAGTTGGTGAATATTTTTCTCATTCAGATTTCATTTTTTACCACATAAATAGTATATAGTATAATTTTACATATTACATAATTGGTATTATACTATACATATCCTTTTGCAATTTAGGTTTTGTTTTCACTCAACATTATGTGTTGTCAAGGTTGATACATTTGGCTCTAGTTTATTTATTTTAACTGCTGATTAGTATTCCAGTGAATGATTATACCATGGTTTATTTTCCCATTCTCCTTTTCATAAATATTTAAAATAATGCTTATGAACATTCATTACATGTGTCCTTGTGCACTGGTGCAGTGATTTCCTGGAGCACATTAAGTAGAAATGGATATACAGACTATGGGAATGCAAACTCTCAACTTCCCTTGACAATCCCAAATTGTATTTCTACTCACTATATGAGATTTCCCATTTCATGACACCTATATCAGCATTTGACATTACCAAATATATTTTCCATTCTGACAGGTTTAAATGATTTGTTGCATACCACAGAGACCGTATGGCATGATGATTAAGAACAAGGCACTAGATTGAGTTTAAAATCCTATTCCAGAGGCGCCTGGGTGGCTCAGTTGGTTAAGCGTCTGACTTCAGTTCAGGTCATGATCTCACAGTTTGTGGGTTCCAGCCCCACATCAGGCTCTGTGCTGACACCTCAGAGCCTGGAGCCTGCTTCCAATTCTGTGTCTCCCTCTGTCTGCCCCTGCCCCCCGCTCACACTCTGTCTCTCAAAAAATAAATAAATAAATAAAAACTTTTTAAATGATATTAATTAATTAATGAATTAAAAATGATACTCCATTGTTTAATAACAAGGGAACTTGGGCAGATCAACCTCTCTGAGCCAGTTTACTCGTCTGTAAAAGGGGAATGATAATAATGCTACTTCATTAAACCAGTAAAGACTGGTTTAATGTATATAAAGGCTTTAGAATGCTACGTGAACTTTTTATATTTTTTCCTAGCACTTCTATGGGGAGAGAACTCCCAGTGTGTACATAATACTTCAACTGGATCAGACCTACTTCCTACACTATTTTTGCTACTACAACACTCCAAATATATGTTGTCTTAAAGAGGTTTAATCAAAGGAACTGAAAAAATAAAGGTGACTAACAAAGTATTGTTTTTACGTGGAACATGTTTCAGCATTTCAGAGTATTTTACCCAATTTATTTAAACTAAAAACAAACAAAACCCAATTCACCCATTTCTGCCATCCCACCTCCACTCTGGCAACCACCCATCTGTTCTCTGTATCTATGAGTTTCAGTTTTCAAAGGCTTTTGAGACAATATTGTCATAGATGGGAGACTTCTTCTGATGCCTTTCTATGTGTTAGTAACATTTTGTTTCTTTCAGGTGCCAATGTGCAACAGGCTTCACGGGGCCATTCTGTGAATTAAACATCAATGAATGTCATTCTAACCCATGTAGAAATCAGGCCACCTGTGTGGATGAATTAAACTCATACAGTTGTAAATGTCGGCCAGGATTTTCAGGCAGCAGGTGTGAAATAGGTATATATGAACTCAGTGTTACTCATAACAGCACTAAAATTATTGATATCATAAAAGTGTCCATTTTTACCTGTTCCAAGCACTATCTACATACCATAACCTATGCTAAGCATTTTGAATTTACTTAATCTTCATAGCCATCCAGCAGATGAGGTAATATTCTCCCCCATGGCAAAGGTGAGGAAACTGAAGCTTAACGGGGAAATAGAGAAAATGGAACATAGTAGAACTCTTCACATTCTACATGTTTAGAAAGGACGCTTGATTTAGGAGGACTTGGTTTCAGAGTCCGTGGACACGAATGAGAATCGGTGCCGAGCAGCTTTCTCGGGATGCTGGAGTCTCTTAGCTGTAGAACTTTTGTTTTGTTGGGTGTGGTATGCAGGATTGGGGCAGAGCTGAATTGTTCATGAACTAGGGAAGAACTAGGGGCTTGAGTAGAGGCGGAATGTGGCCCTTGCAGTTATCCCTCCTCCTCTCCTGCAGCATCAATTACCCCGTTCTGCGGAGTCATCCCGTCAGCATATAGACATGCCTTAGTGTCTCTAAGTAAATGCCAGCTTTACTGACTTCCCAATTCCACCTCTCCTTCTAGCTATTCCCTATTTCTCTGCTTCCTGACACTACTGAGTGCTCTCCCTATCTTAGATACCCACTGATTATTTTATTTAAAAGAACGTGTTCTATATTTTATAAATAATATATATTTAATGTTGAAACTGCTTCTCAGATCATCATATTTACTGAAACGGGCTGCTTTGACAATAGTATTACATGATCTGCTGATCACCTTAGACAGTTGAAAAATGCCTCCCAAGTGCCACGGGCCACACACTTTTCTTATTTGTTGCAGACCAGTCTTCAGGTTTTAACCTGGATTTTGAAGTTTCGGGGATCTATGGCTACGCCATGCTAGATGGGGTGCTTCCACCTCTCCATGCTGTAACCTGCACCTTCTGGATGAAATCCTCTGACACCACTAACTATGGGACACCGATCTCCTATGCAGTTGAGAATGGCAGTGACAACACCTTCCTCCTGACCGATTATAATGGGTAAGCAAAACCATCAGGAAAGCCATACTCTGGATCTTATCCCGGCACCAGGTAGAACTGACACTGGGGATGGGGGACAGAGGAACAAGGGGGTCAGGTGCTCCAGCAGGACAGCAGAGTGACAATAATCAAATAGAACATTTGGGCAAGTTCTGTAAGAAAGTTTCAGGGATAGTACCTTCTGCATGTATTATGTTTTGCTCTTTTCTGAGTATCACTTCATTTGATCTTCATAGTGACCTGAGGAACTCATTTTACAGGTAGCAAAACAAAGTTTCAGAAGGACTAAATGATTCGCCCAAAATCTTACACCTTGGGAGTGGAAGAGCTAAGTCTCAGACTCTGACTCTTAACACTGACACTCTTTCTTTCACATATCAGAGCCTCTGTGGGTGGAAGGATTTCGGTGACATTACTGACCCATGTGAGACACGTATATTGAATATGAATCCACCTACAAGTTCAGGTGTACAAAATGATATTTCTTTATTTCCTTTTGGATCAATTAATTCCAACTGCAGGGCCCCATCTCTCTGGGCTGTCAGAAAGGCCATCCTCAGCTGTCTCTGCCTTCTTTTTCTATTGAGCACTTCCCTACCTTAGATTTTTGCAGATTGTCAAAACCCCACAGAGCTGTGTTAAAGAGCCACAGACTTGGCCAGGACTTTTTTCATCGGTCCTTTGTCCACACTGCTCTCCACTGAGCTGTGAACTGCCCCAGCTTCCATGGCTCCTTCAGAATCACAGCTCTTTGCTGCGTGGAATCCTTACCTTCAATCTAGACAGATTCTGTGGTGTCCTTTCTCTGTCTGATCCTCTCAAATTTCTGTCCTGTTGCTACTGAGCAGGTTGCCGGCCCCACAGAGCTCCCTTCCCTCTCAGTCCATGGGACGCTCACTATTCTGGTGGAAATCGCCCTGTCCTCAAACCCTATTCTTCTTAGTGGACCTGAACTTTCAGAAACAAAATCCAAGGTATTTGCAAAAAAAAAAAAAACAAAACTCTCCTGAGTTAAAATACATATAAAGAGAGAATCTGTTACCCCCTTGAATAGCAGAAGGAAAAGGGGAAAACACAAAGGGAAAACAATTAATATTATAAAGATACCATTTTTTTCCACAAACGTCTTTAAATAGGGACTAAGAAGATGCAGAAAGAGATATTTAACGGATTCTTATCTTCCTTATGAGTTTTCCCTAATTTTTTCTTTTTCTCCAATTGCTTTTGAAGATAGTGTACTTTAAGCTGCTTATTATCTTTGACATTCCCCAAAGTGACATGGTTGTTGGAACCCTCTTGTAGTTGGTCACCTTTGTTTAGTGCCAATTATGCTTTCTTTTGGAGCGACATACGTTGTCTGCCCTGTGACAGCTTCAGCAGCCCAGAGACAGAACTTCTTTCTGAGAGTCATCTGAAGCTTGTTCCTGGTCTTAGGAACATCCATTCAGAAGGAAGGAAACCAGTCTGACGTTTGTACAACTCTCATTCCTTCCATTCTTGATTCACCGTCTCCAGGACAGACAGTCGGTGAATTATCTCACATTGTATCAGCTTCTCACATCATCCTAAGACTTCTTCCTACCCCTTCATGTGTAAGAAGCATAAATTAATTTTCACTGAACTGCGATAAAGTATAATTTGTAAACCAAATCTGCCTCAATGAAATATGACTAAATGGAAGAAAAGAAGTAATGTTTTTGCTGGAAGTGCTTAAAGAACAAAAAAAGAAAAAGAAGAAAAATAGCAACATGTCTTACAGATGAGATTACAACATATGACTGATGACTCTATTGCCTGGAATCTTTTCACAGCTGGGTTCTTTATGTGAATGGCAAGGAAAAGATAACAGACTGTCCCTCTGTGAATGATGGAAGTTGGCATCATATTGCAATCACTTGGACAAGTGCTAATGGAGCCTGGAAAGTCTATATCGATGGGAAATTATCTGACGGTGGTGTGGGCCTCTCTGTTGGTTCAGCCATACCTGGTATGTCTTAGCTAAAGGAATGTAATTCTGTTAGATGCCAGACGTGCGGGTGCTTAGATGAACATCAAGTTTGCTGGTTTTGTTGTCCTTGGTTCTACACAAAGGTCAACAATTATCTCTCGATTTCTACTCCCTGATTATCCAGACTGTGAATTATTAGAAGCTTTTCCTAGGTGAGCTGTGGGACTCCCTGTGTAAGAAATGCGACTGGGGACTTAGAGTAAGACTAGCAAGATCCATGCTGAGGGAACAATGGATGGCTACTAAACTGTCTTCCAAGGAGGAGAGGAGTTGCTGGTGTGTTCATTTGCTTGTTTAGTTTCACGATCATGTACGTAGTATACAATCCAATATATAAACTGGAGCACTGGTAATAGTATATCTCTTTAATGTCCTTTTTCAAATAGAACTCAAACTCTTTTCTGAAAGTACCTTTTAAAAGGTATTCAGAGAGTTTTTTCTTGAAGGAATGCAGAAGTATTAGGTGATATGGGGTTCTCAGTATTGTACGGGGCAATATGCTTGCTCTATCTGGATCCTTCTATGACATATATGAAGAGGAAAGGTTGGAGGTTCCCTGTAGTAAATAAGGAAAAATTAAAAGTGTTTCAACAGGAAGTGGCATTATTATCAGGTGAAGTGGGGTGCTGTTTCCTTTTTGTGTTTAAGTATTCTTATGTTCAACTATCTCTTCTCTGGATAGTGGGATTGCAGGTGGCTTTTATTTTCTTTTTTATTCTCTTCCCATATTTCATAATGAACATGTATTTCCTTTATGGTAAAAAAAAAAAAAAGGATTTGTATATTTTAAATTTTTTTTTTCAACTTTTTATTTATTTTTGGGACAGAGAGAGACATAGCATGAACGGGGGAGGGGCAGAGAGAGAGGGAGACACAGAATCGGAAACAGGCTCCAGGCTCCGAGCCATCAGCCCAGAGCCTGACACAGGGCTCGAACTCACGGACCGCGAGATCGTGACCTGGCTGAAGTCGGACGCTTAACCGACTGCGCCACCCAGGCGCCCCAAGGATTTGTATATTTTAAAAAAAAATAAACCATGATAAAAGAGAAAGTAGGTTAAAGAAATAGGAGAATAAAACCTGGAAACTGTAATAGTAGCCACCCAAGGAGATGGTTGTCTGCCCACATCAGTATAAATGAATTTGAGTCCATAAATACTGCAGAGCTCCAACTGACAGAGCTTAGTGAATAGATGGCTTCAGTTTGGGTGACTAGGTCTATTGAAGAGTCTCTTAGCTGAGAAAAGAATTCTAGGAAGAAGGACAGTTATCAGAGCAGAGGTTAGGAGTGAGGTAAGATTTTAGATCTGATTTTAGACATACTGAGTTTGAATTCTAATCACAGGAATACATGCAGCTAAAAACATAGGCTTTTGCCATTTTATATCAAACTGACAGAGTTGTTTTTAACGATGGGATGTGATTGGCAAGGATTCAGCGTGGCAGACACTGTTAGAGATTGCTGATATGAAAATTGATACAGCCTTTCTGGGAAGCCTTTTAGAAACTTCCGTCAAGAACCTTAGAGAAACCCTGTGCATACAACCAACAATTCAACTACCAGGAATCAGATTAAAGGAGATAATCAATGATCTGAATAAGTGCTTATGTATCAGTATATTTATCTCAGTGAAACTTTAGCACCAAACTTGGAAACAACTCCAGTATCCAATAAGAAATGGTTAATAATTAATTAAGCAAATTAGGAACTGTTGTACATTCATTAAAACTCGTGAAATGAGAGCATGTTGAAGAAGAAAAGCAAGATTCTTTTTTAGCTCAGTGTTGAGCGTCCGGCTCTTGATTTTGGCTCAGGTCATGATCTGATGGTTCATGAGTTCAAGCCCTGCATCAGGCTCTGTGCTGACAGCTCAGCGCCTGCTTGGGATGCTCTCTCTCTGCCCCTTTCCCACTCACTCTCTCTCTCAAAAGAAATAAATATACATTTATAAATGAATTAATTAATTAAAAAAGAAGAAAAGCAAGATTCGAACATTGTATATAGTATGATCCTTAGTTGTGTGTATTAAAATCTCTCTCTCCCACACATACAAATATACTAAAAAAATAATAAAAATAAATCCTAGAAGGAAATACACAAAACTGTTAAATGTTTTTTTTCTGAGTTAGTAGAATTCCTTATGCTTTATTTTTCCCAATCTCCTTCTGTGCATGTATTAATTTTTAATGATTATTGTTATAAGAAAAGGATATAGTTTGGGAAGCCTTGAAAGGGGGTTCTTCACATACCAATTGGCAGGCGAGTAAGATTAGATGGGGAGATTGTTGAAGGAAGGAGCAAGGAGGCCAGGGGTGGAAGCCTGGGTGCATCAGCACCTTAAGAGGCAGGCAGACAAGAGAGATGAATGAGCAGAAAGGTTCGAGGAGAACCAGGAGAAGATGCTTTTATGTTCATCAAGTGGAATCAGCCTGGCTCCTGGCAGGAAGGGTAGCACACGCGAGGAGGGTAAACTGACGAGAATTTAAGGAAGGGACTGTTTTCAAAGGCGTGGTCAGGATTCAGAGAAGCAAAACATGACAATAAAACATCCATGACTAGCAACAATGGAATGGCACAAGAAGTAAACTCAAAGTGGCAAGGAGTGGGAGTTGTTGCCAGAACTTAGGCAAACCTGTAGGGCCAGAGAGAAATCACCCAGCAGAAGCCATGACATTCAATAGAGGAAAACAGCCTCCTCCAACTTTTGCCTGGGACAAAGGCATCCAGGAAAACTAAACTTTTCTCTCCTCCCACTTTCTTGCCTGGGCCGGTCCTTCCATTGGCCAGGGATAAACAGAAGCCAGAGGAACAAGGCAGCCAGGTGGTGCCATCGATAGGTGTCAACCTTTGGGGGCACAAAGCAGAGATGAGAAGGGTGGCAGGTGTCTCTGGAGGAGCAAACACAGACCATCCAGTGCGTCTAGGAAGGACAGTTTAATAGAATGAAATGTTCAACCGCAACGGATGATACAGTGAAATCACCAGAGGAGAATATTAAAGACTTCCCATTGAGTTTGGTGATTAGGTAGGCCTGGCAAATGTAGAAGTTACCTTGGAATTGGTGATAGAAATGTAAGCACTGTAGGCTTAAGAAGAAAACAAAGGGCAGCTACTGGAAGCTTCTGGTAATTTCCCGGAAGAAGGAGGAAAAATAGGACTTACTGTTGACACAAAATATTACATGCATATTGTGTATATGTGTGGTTCTTAATAGTTAAATATTTGTAAATCTAATATTTAAACCTTCTCTGACTCTGTTCTAAGTTGCTTTATATAAAATACTGAATTTTTCCTTATTGGTAAAACACACAGTAAAGGTAGGTAATTTGACTTTTCAATAATTTTCCCTGATACGTTTATATTGGCAGTGCTTTAATTAATTTGGCATTTCAAGACTAACAGACATTAAGGTCAATTTTCCTCCCTATTTCTCTTGTCTCTTTAGGTGGTGGTGCATTAGTGCTTGGGCAAGAGCAAGACAAAAAAGGAGAGGGATTCAACCCAGCTGAGTCTTTTGTGGGCTCCATAAGCCAGCTGAACCTCTGGGACTATGTCCTGTCTCCACAGCAGGTCAATTGCATTTTCAGTGTATGACAGTAATGAGATACAAAGGTACAAACCTAGTACAACTGTGAACAGACTAATGATGCCATATCTTATTGCAACCTCTGGGTTTTCAAACTTGACCACCGAGATCATTTGATGCTACTACGGTCGTAGACTAAGCCAGGCAGAGGTT
The DNA here is from genome assembly GCF_023721935.1 of Panthera uncia. Taxonomy (NCBI): domain Eukaryota; kingdom Metazoa; phylum Chordata; class Mammalia; order Carnivora; family Felidae; genus Panthera; species Panthera uncia. Next base: position 42,731 of record NW_026058635.1, read on the forward strand.
ATCTACAGTGACTTTCAGCGAATCCCCTTTTCGGTTTCTCAGTGATGTTTTTTAAGTTTTATTAGACATGATTATTTTACGATGCCTTGTAATTCCAGGACTGTAGGGACACCCCCTGGTGGTCTAGTGGTCAGGATTCGGCGCTTTCAAAATTGTAGAGAATACTGCTTCAAATTCCTCTGTTGCAGAAATTGAGGGCTGGCACAAGATCATGCATAGAGATTAACAGATGAGCTAGAGTCCAAAAGCCTGGAGTAAACTCGAAGTGGCAAGGAGTGGGAGTCTGGAGTCCAAAAGCCTGGGTTCAAATCCCAGTTCTACCACAGACGTGTAGTGATTATTTTGAACGTGTTACCCCATCTCTCTGAGCTTCAGTTTTCCATATCTGTGAAAGATGAACAAGCAAGCTTCAGTTTCCTTATCTGTGAAAGATGAGCGAATAGCATAGTACATAGTAGAGTTTCGGCAGGATCGAACACAACACGGCGTATACAGTCATGGTCTTGTTTGGCGCAGAGCAAGGGCTTCATAAATGTCTGCCCTTATTACAGTGGCAGAACTTGCCTAGACCTCAGTTTACCCGCCTCTCAATCAGAGATAGAAAACAGGAGGATGAGGAATGGGGAACCTCTACAACGCTTCCACAAACTGTGAAGCTTTACACGAGAAATTCTATGTGTAGAATTTCAGGATTTCTGGCAACTGATGTATTTGGGAGAAGGAATGATGGGGTGGAGGAGAGAGAGGGAGGGAAGAGGCTTACCTGTTACCCCTGAAATCATACTGTACAAAAGCCTCCTTCCCTTTACCCTCCCCGCTAAAATCTGTGAGTGTTTTCAGTAGGACTAAATTAAGACATAATAACTCTGTCACATTGAGACAAGTAAGGTTGATCTAAAGACGTGTGTTTAAACTTTCAGGTGAAGTCACTGGCAACCTCATGCCCAGAGGAACTCCGTAAAGGAAATGTGTTAGCCTGGGCTGATTTCCTGTCTGGAATTGTGGGGAAAGTGAAGATCGATTCCAAGAGCATATTCTGTTCTGGTTAGAATTTCTTTCTTCTCTACACTGCCATCCCTTGACCACTCCCGAGACTTTATGACAAAAGGAGACAATTCAAAATTCCATGTTGGTCAAATAGTATGTGCCTGTCAGTCTGTTGTTTAACTACGAATTCGTCTTCACTCTAACCTTTATCCAAAGGATTCATTTTTTAATTCTTAAATACATGCTGTATAAGAGAGTACCAAATTCATCATGGAGGAAACTTGGACAATAGTAAAAGAAGATGAGGAAAATAGGACGAGAGGAGGGATACAGTTAATTTTTGAAATGCCACCAAAGTCCTGTCCTCCTGTTTGAGATGGGGTACTCTCTTGACTCCATACTTCCTAGCAGCCATCTAGCACAAGGAGTAAAGCAACGGACATTATAACCCATACACTGAATAATCAAAGTCTCAATGATTGTAAAATTCAGTGTATGTAAAGAAGTTCCTAAAGATGTCCTAGAATTGGGGCACCTGGGTGGCTCAGTCGGTCAAGTGTCCGACTTCGGCTCAGGTCATGATTTCACGGTTTGTGGGTTTGGGCCCCATTTCGGGCTCTGGGCTGACCGCTCAGCGCCTGCAGCCTGCTTCAGATTCTGTGCCTCCCTCTCTCTGCCCCTCCCCTGCTCACACACTCTCTCTCTCTCTCTCTCAGAAATAAACATTAAAAAAAAAGATGTCCTAGAATTTGTGGGTTTTGATAGATTTCATTAATATTCCTAAAATACCACTTCTTCCTTTTAAAAAAAATACTCAGTGGGGAGCCTGGGTAGCTCAGTTGGTTAACGTCCGACTTCTGCTCAGGTCAAGATCTCACCGTCCATGAGTTTGAGCCCCGTGTCAGGCTCTGTGCTCGCAGCTCAGAGCCTGGAGCCTGCTTTGGATTCTGTGTCTCCCTCTCTCTCTGCCCCTCTCCCACTCTCTTTCTCTCTTCCCTCTGTCTTTCTCTCTCAAAAATAAACATTAAAAATTTTTTTTAAAAAATGTTCAGCTGATCTCTGCTGAAAGAGGACAAGTAGTTGACTCAAATAGTTTTTTTGAGTAAATTTGCTTGTCAGTGATCTGGTCACGTGTTACCTTGTTTTAGTGTCAGTGGAGTGGCCTTTGGATGCTGCACAACACATGATTTGAAACTCTTGACCTAGCGATGCTGTTACAATGTCGCTGACGAGCTCTGCGCCTTTGTTCTTTGCCGTCAGATTGTCCATCTTTAGAAGGAACGGTACCTCATCTGCGAACTGTATCAACAGACTTAAAGCCAGGCTCCAAAATCAGTCTGTTCTGTGATCCAGGCTTCCAGATGGTCGGGAACCCTGTGCAGTACTGTCTGAATCAAGGACAATGGACACAGCCACTCCCCCACTGTGAACGTGAGCTACCTTTGTTGAAGGCATTTTAGTAGCTCTTGAAAGATGTTGGACCATAAGAAATGTTTCAGGAATGCTGCATAAAAGCCTGGTGCACCACAGTAGCAAATACAGCAAATGTTCATTGAATAGTTCCTTCGTGTGACGAACTGTGCTGGCCACCATGAGGGAAATGGGTGGTGGAAATCCAAAGAGACACCCACCTGTGGCTGTACCCCAGGTGCAGCAGGGAACTGGTTGGGAGGGAAAGACAGATCTGCGACCTGGAGTCCAAAGGGGGACGGGTTATGGCCGGGTGGGAAATAGGAAAAGATCCCTTGAGTTGGGTGCGTCCATTCATTTCTTTATTCAGCAATTTTAAAGCACCTACCATGTGCTAGACACAGGTCTATGTTCTAGGGATGCAGCATTGGAAGAAAGTCTCTTTCATGGAGTTTCCATTGGAGTAGGAGAGACAGAAAATAACAAATATTTTTTAAGTTATAATAAATAAGAACAACAAGGGCCACAAGTAAGTAAGGACTATGGAGAAAAATGAAGCAAGGCAGGGAAATACAAAGTGAGGGATTGGGTGGAGGCAGACTGCTGCTTTAGGTAGGGTGATCAGCAAAATTTCTCCATAGTATCTATTCTCACTGACTTACGTATTTATCTGTGGCTTGTTTCTCTACTCCCACTAGATAGTAAGCTCCACAGGGCAGGAGTTTATCTCCGGTTCGTTACTGCAACGTTAGCGCCTCTGGCAGTGTCTAGTAGGACCTTCGTGAATATTTCTTCCTAACGAATGAAGTGCATGCCCACTCTGAGCCAGAGAGCACGCTAGATGCCGAGGGCACGGGCATGTCTACTGCCTGCTCCCCCTCCTAGCAGACTCTCCGTCTATGTTTGTGTGCCATGAAAAAGTCATGCTTAACTGAACTACTAGTTTAATATAAACAGAATGTCCTTTGAGCATGTTTCTCCTAACGTAGTTCTGTTCTTCCTGGTCACGTGGCAGGCATTAGCTGTGGGGTGCCACCCCCGTTGGAGAATGGCTTTTATTCAGCCGAGGACTTCCATGCTGGCAGCACAGTGACCTACCAGTGCAACAATGGCTACTATTTGTTGGGTGATTCGAGGATGTTCTGTACAGATAATGGGAGCTGGAATGGCATTTCACCATCATGCCTCGGTGAGATAAATCTTGGCAAGTACTGTGTGCGTTTATTCCAGCTCCATGAGAGACAGTCACCCCAAATCCCTGAGGCTCTCTTGTGACATTCCTTTGTTAACTTCATCTCATCCCAAGACACCCTGGACAAGCCATAGTGACCAAGCAGCTGTCCCTAGAGGTGCCAAAAATGTTTTAAATTGTTACCAGGCTCAACATCAAGACTATTTTTATCTCTCTGTTCTTCTACTTACCCACCTACAAACTGGGGAAATAGGTTTTTTTTACTGTATGTAATTAACATACAGTGCAATATTGGTTTCAGGAGTAGAATTCAGTGATTCATCACTTACATACAACACCCAGTGCTCATCCCAACAAGTGCCCTCCTTCATACCCATCACCCATCTAGCCCACCCCCCACCCACCTCCCTCCATCAACCCGTAGTTTGTTCTCTATCATTAAGTGTCTCTTGGGGTTTGTTTCGCTCTCTTCTCTTTTTCCCCCTTCCCATATACCCATCATTTTTGTTTCTTAAATTCCATATATGAGTGAAATAATATGGTATTTGTCTTTCTCTGATTGACTTATTTCACTTAGCCTGCTGCATTCTAGCTCCATCCATGTCATTGCAAATGGCAAGATTTCATTCTGATGGCTGAGTGATACCCCATTGTATATATAAACCACTTCTTCTTTATCCATTTATCAGTTGATAGACATTTGGGCCTTCTCCAGTTTGACTGTTGTTGATAATGCTGCTATCAATGTTGAGGTGCATGCACCCCTTCAAATCTGTATTTTTGTATCCTCTGGGTAAATGCCTAATAGTGCAATTGCTGGATTGTAGAGTAGTTCGGAAATCATAGCTTTGATTGCGTAAGTGCAATGTGATCATTATTACTGTATTTAAATTTTATGAAAATATATACGGTGTTATATGTTAAGCGATATGTAATGATTTAAATATAAAAAAATGCTTAATACATAAGAAAAATCAATCAACTTCACTACCTGTAAGCTGTCTTCATTTTAGATGTCGATGAATGTGCAGTTGGGTCAGATTGCAGTGAGTTTGCTTCCTGCCTGAATACAAACGGATCCTACATTTGCTCCTGTATCCCACCCTACACAGGAGATGGCAAAAACTGTGCAGGTAACTAGTACGTGTGTAATTGGGAGGATTATTAATTTTTTATGTTTTTTAAAAACACAACACTATTTTCAAGTTCAAAGGACAGGTGGAGAAGATAAACCATCTTTAAAAAGACACATAAGTAACGACTAAAGGAGCTTTACCTTAGCGCTGTGCTAAGCCCAGCTTCCCAGTCTCTGAAACACAAAAGCCAACTGTATCACCAGAATATTGAAGCAATATCTGCATAGTATGAGAATAACAGAGGGGATTTAGGACTATAATCTGGCCTCTAAAGCCTCAATCGGAGCAAAGAAGATACTTTGCCATCGGTATCTTTCCTCTGCCTCAGCCACACAGGATTATATTGTTGGAAAAAAGGGACATCTTGCCTTATCACATCTCTGTATTTTGTGGTAACTTTGATAAAACGAGCCCATCCCTCAACCCACTGATGTCTTTCTACATTTATTGAGAGAGAGCAACTCCCAGAAAATAGTAAAACAGGAAGTGAAGAGGAATTCTCAAAATCAAGTCTTATAATGGCATTTACTTTCTCAGAGGCTTTAAAGTCCTTGACTTACATAGCCATAATAACCTTTAGAAAGATTGAATCAATGTGTCTTCCCCTTTTGATAATTTGAGTATTATATTTACTCCTATCCAACTCTAGCCCCAAATATCCCTTTAACTTATTTCTCTCCCTAGAAGAGGTGACCAACCTCAAATTTGTACGTAGGAGGGGTCTCTGATCCATAGCCTGTTTGGAAAGGGAGTTTGAGAACTTTCCTCAAATATGCTTAAGTATTGCCTTTACATCAATTTGAGAGAAAGTCAGTTGCGCTTAAAACGTAGGTATGAGGGGCGCCTGGGTGGCGCAGTCGGTTAAGCGTCCGACTTCAGCCAGGTCACGATCTCACGGTCCGTGAGTTCGAGCCCCGCGTCAGGTTCTGGGCTGATGGCTCGGAGCCTGGAGCCTGTTTCCGATTCTGTGTCTCCCTCTCTCTCTGCCCCTCCCCCGTTCATGCTCTGTCTCTCTCTGTCCCAAAAATAAATAAAAAACGTTGAAAAAAAAATTTTTTTTAAAAAGTAGGTATGAGGTTGGGCGAGGTAGGAGGAGCTAACGTTCTTCTAATAAATGCCCTGGTACCACCGCTACTTCCCCAACAAATAACTCCCTTTGCAGCCAGATCAATTTTGTATATTTTTGTTAGTCATTGATGTTCCAAAATATTGTTGTTTAAATGCCTATTAAATATATGTTCTGTGGGTTTGCCTAGGTGGCTCAGTTGGTTGAGCGTCCAACTCTTGATTACGGCTCAGGTCATGATTCCAGGGTTGTGGGATCAAGCCCCGCATTGGGCTCCATGTGGGGCCTGCTTAAGAATCTTTCTCTCTCTCTCTGCCCCTCCCCCATTCACTTATTAGCTCTCTCTCTTTCTCTCTCTCTCTCTCTCTCTGAAAAAACAAACAAAAACGTTCTGGTCTAATGTCCGGCATATCCCAGACCTCCATGCATCTCCCTTCAAAAGTTTTTTTCCAAAAAATTTAACTGGTACTTTAATGGTAGTGAAACTCTTTTGCTGTGAGACCTTGCGTGGTTGTGTGAACACCACTTATTTCCCCACAAAAACTTGTTCTTCCTTTCAAGAACCTATAAAATGTAAGGCTCCGGGAGATCCAGAAAATGGCCACTCTTATGGTGAGACTTATACAGTGGGCGCCGAAGTCACATTCTCGTGTGAGGAAGGATATCAGCTGATGGGAGTGACCAAAATCACATGTCTGGGCTCTGGAGAATGGAGTCATCTGATACCATATTGTGAAGGTATGTGTAGTAAATTCACCATGTTTGTGGCATTGGGCAGCACTAGAGATTTAAAGTGTAGAAATGTCACGTGTTAAGTGTATCAATATTCTTCGTATTTAAAGCCCAACTATTAGGTTCATCTTTAAACGTGACAAGATAACCTAGAGCTGCCCTGGAGCTTTTAGAGATTTTTGTACACACTAGCAAAGAAAAACAGTACCTTCTTTGTTTTTCCACCTTTAAGCTGTTTCCTGTGGTGTACCAGCTATTCCAGAAAACGGAGGCTTTGATGGCTCAGCATTTACCTATGGCAGTAAAGTAACATATCAGTAAGTGCGTAAGATTAAAACTACATTGTAGGGGGCACCTGGGTGGCTCAATCAGTTGAGTGTCCGACTTCGGCCCAGGTCTTGATCTTGCAGTTCATGAGTTCGAGCCCTGTGTCAGACTCTGTGCTGACAGCTCAGAGCCTGGAGCCTGCTTCAGATTCTGTGTCATCTCCTCTCTGCCCCTCCTGTGCGTATGCTCTGTCTCTCTGTCTCTCTCAAAACGAAATAAACACTAAAAAATTTTGTTTAAACTACATTGTATACATTGTTGATGACATGCTGGCTGCGATATAATGCTGAAAGAAAGGGAGAAAAAGAATCCCAGAGGATGTTTTTGAATTAATATGGAATTAATTTCATTATGTCTAGTATAAAGAAATCTAATTTAATAACCTAATGGGTAGTCCTATCTAGAACCCTTAAATCCCTTGACCAGTCACCTATTCTTGTCCCCAGCATCTCCTTGAGGTGTTCTGAGAATGGATGTCATAGAGGAAGGCCATGTAAGCTGATGAATATTCTTGGTTATAAGCTGGAGTTTTGTCTCCAGACCCAATATCTCAGGCACTTGTGCTAAACCAGACCATTCTCAAATTAGGAATTGTCTGTTTGCAGCTACTAATCCATGGCACAAACTGGAGGCAAGCCAAATTCTTTATTTTTCTACTTATCACTCAGCAGGGTCCCTGGGGGAAGATGTACAATATTCAACCTTAAAAAAAAAAAATAATTTCAAAGCATTATTTCAGTAGGGAAAAAAAAAGAACTCCTCCAATAAATTGTGAAGTGTAAATCCTCAATATTTTGAAAGGTTCTGGTGCTCATAAGATGATGCAAAATAAAGCAAAGTATATTCAGTAATTTTCCTTTATCTTCTTCAGGTGTAATAAAGGATATACTCTGGATGGTGCTAGAGAATCATCCTGTCTTGCTAGCGGTTCTTGGAGTCATTCTCTTCCTGTGTGTGAACTGGTCAAGTGTTCTAGCCCCGAAAACATAAATAATGGGAAATATATTTTGAGCGGGCTTACCTACCTTTCTACTGCGTCATATTCGTGTGAGAGTGGATACAGGTAACGTCCGCAGACACCAGCCAAGCTGCCTATAATACCCTGTTACTCGTTATTCACTCAGTAGATTTCATTTGTATATGACTAGCTGACTCTAAATACAAATTTCTAAATGTAAAAGATCGCCTCAAATTTGTATGCTTCCTGAAGACTAGTTTGTAGTGCTAGGAATGCCTAGAAAAATATTCCACCTAACTTTGACTCTGGGAGCTCTAGGTCAGTTAGTATAAGCATTCAGTCATTAAACATAAAAGCAAGCATTTGCAAAGCAAAACACAATATCTGGATTTTGGGGGAGTGGGTGGTAAATAACTTACCACGCTTATACGCAACATTGCATGGAATGTTCCAAAAAACATGTCAAGGTAAGGGCCCGGGTTCTTAATACTGTAAGAGGTTGATTTGATTAATGGTGTGTGAGGGGATGTATGTGCATATGTTCAAACAGAAGGGACAATAGAGAGAGGTTGTAGTCATAAACTTGGCCAACAGGATCTGAAGTGAAACATATCCAGTGAACAGAAAGTAGAAGGATACAGACAGTCAGAATCAGGTTGGCAAGCAAAGGTGGGTAAGCCACGCCCTTGGGATGTAAGGTTTGTAAATCAAAGGAAGACCAGAGGTCAGAGTCGTGAGCAACGCACGTTCAGGTGCCCGGGCTCATGCCCGTTGACTTCAGTTACCATGACTTCCTGAGTGTCTGCCTCAGTTACTGCTGGATCCCAACCAGCCCATTAACCCCTTCTCATCCCGGTAACCTATTTGTGAGGTCTGGAGTGCCCTACGCCACCACCAGTGAGCACATTTTATTTTGCAGCTGAGACCCTAAGCCCATTCATTATTATAAACACCCTGGAGCCTGCTCGGGTTTCCCCTGCTTTTATGTAATCCTCTCCATAGCAGTGAATAATAGCCAATGAAAGAGGTGGCATCATTCTTTCCTGTAGCTTACAGGGCCCTTCTGTCATTGAATGCTCGGCATCAGGCAGCTGGGACAGAGCGCCACCTACCTGCCATCTTGTCGTCTGTGGAGAGCCGCCGGCAATCAAAGATGCTGTCATCACTGGGAGCAACTTCACTTTTGGGAACACTGTCACTTACACTTGCAAAGAAGGGTGAGTAACCCTATGAGGGAAAGAAACATTGGGAGCCTCGAGGGAGCGGACGCACCCCCAACTGTGGAGATGGGCTCCATTGGACACTAAATTAAATTTCTTGGCAGCCAAAGCCACAGAGAGTTTTATGCTCTTGTTTTTCCTGACAGCAGAAAGGGAGCATATTCTCCTGTGGGAACAGTGTTTTCCTGGAATTAGAGTAATTTATCAAATTAGGCCTTGAATAATGGATATTGGGCAGTGCAGTGGAAAATATCTTTATACCTTTCTTAGAGATGAGAAAAACACATTCAAATAGGCAGTTGCATATTTATCTTCTGCAAACCTGAAGGCAAGACTTTAAGTCACAACAGAAAGGTGACATGTCCACAGGGACAAAAGATAATAAAGTTCAGGTTTTTATATTTTTAATGATCTCGTTTCATTCAGAGATAAATTTTGAAAAACGAGGAAGCAGGTTACAAAGAGCTTTCACACTCACTGTTTCATATGATCCTCCAAAAACTGTGGAAGTGCAGAGAAAGGGGGAGCTCACTCTGGGAGGGTGGTCTGCTTAAGGTCTCAGGCAGGCAACAAGCAAGTGAAGGAGAATCCCGGCTCCTCTGACATGCATTTCATTGCTTGCTTCCCCCCTTGCTTCTTCAAGAAATATTTTCACCATTAATAGTGCTTTCACGCTCCAGATTTACAGCAGGTGTTTTTCACACAGTTGGAAGCAGCAACAGCAGAAGAGTTGCTGCTTTCTGGATTTGCATCTCAGCTCTGTCATTCACTGTGTGGCTTTGGGGAAAAGCTCTGGGCTTCAATTGTCCTACATAAAAATAATCTCATTAAAGTCTCACACTTCTTATGGATACTGTGAGGAATAAAATGGTATCATGCCTAGCCTAAGCAGAAAAAACAAAAAACAAAAAAGGGTCACCTGGATGGTTCAGCTGGTTAGGCATCCGACTTGGGCTCAGGTCATGATCTGTCTGTGGGTTCGAGCCCCATGTCAGGCTCTGTGCTGACAGCTCAGAACCTGGAGCCTGCTTCAGATTCTGTGTCTCCCTCTCTCTGCCCTTCCCCTGCTCACACTCTGTCTCTCTCAAAATAAAAAATAAACATTAAAAAAATTTCAATTAAAAGAAAAAAAGAAAAAAAAAACTTAATTCAACAAACCTTGCCATTATTATGACTGGAGCACAAATGACAGTGAAGTTTCTATTCTACCATAGAAGCTGAAGTTCATTTCACCTGGGTTGAAGACAGTCCCGAGAATACAGGACTGCCAGCAGGTGGTGACAATTTTTTTTTGCAAAAAGCTCCTGAGAGTCAAACACTTGAATAGCCGATTGAGATCCCAAACCTGGACACCTTCTTAAGTAAAAAATATATTTTCTTTCTTTCTTTTCTTTTTTTTTTTTTCAATATATGAAATTTATTGTCAAATTGGTTTCCATACAACACCCAGTGCTCATCCCAAAAGGTGCCCTCCTCAATACCCATCACCCGCCCTCCCCTCCCTCCCACCCCCCATCAACCCTCAGTTTGTTCTCAGTTTTTAACAGTCTCTTATGCTTTGGCTCTCTCCCACTCTAACCTCTTTTTTTTTTTTTTTTTTTCCTTCCCCTCCCCCATGGGTTTCTGTTACGTTTCTCAGGATCCACATAAGAGTGAAAACATATGGTATCTGTCTTTCTCTGTATGGCTTATTTCACTTAGCATCACACTCTCCAGTTCCATCCACGTTGCTACAAAAGGCCATATTTCATTCTTTCTCATTGCCACGTAGTATTCCATTGTGTATATAAACCACAATTTCTTTATCCATTCATCAGTTGATGGACATTTAGGCTCTTTCCACAATTTGGCTATTGTTAAGAGTGCTGCTATGAACATTGGGGTACAAGTGCCCCTATGCATCAGTACTCCCGTATCCCTTGGGTAAATTCCTAGCAGTGCTATTGCTGGGTCATAGGGTAGGTCTATTTTTAATTTTCTGAGGAACCTCCACACTGCTTTCCAGAGCGGCTGCACCAGTTTGCATTCCCACCAACAGTGCAAGAGGGTTCCTGTTTCTCCACATCCTCTCCAGCATCTATAGTCTCCTGATTTGTTCATTTTGGCCACTCTGACTGGCGTGAGGTGATATCTGAGTGTGGTTTTGATTTGTATTTCCCTAATAAGGAGCGACGTTGAACATCTTTTCATGTGCCTGTTGGCCATCCTAATGTCTTCTTTAGAGAAGTGTCTATTCATGTTTTCTGCCCATTTCTTCACTGGTTTATTTGTTTTTCGGGTGTGGAGTTTGGTGAGCTCTTTATAGATTTTGGATACTAGCCCTTTGTCCGATATGTCATTTGCAAATATCTTTTCCCATTCCGTTGGTTGCCTTTTAGTTTTGTTGGTGGTTTCCTTTGCTGTGCAGAAGCTTTTTATCTTCAAAAAATATATTTTAAAAAATTACCCAAAAATAGGGATGCCTGGGTGGCTCACTCAGTTAAGCGCCAGACTTTAGCTCAGGTCATGATCTCACAGTTCGTGGGTTTGAGCCCTACATTGGGCTCTGTGCTGACAGCTCAGAGCCTGGAGACTGCTTTGAATTCTGCCTCTCTCTCTCTCTGTCTCTCTCTGTCTCTCTTTCTCTCTCTCTGCCCCTCCTCCATTCACGCTCTGTCTCTGTCTCTCTAAAAAATAATAAATAAACATCAAAAAAAATTTAATTACCCAAAGATAAATGGTAGTAATTACTGTATTTCTTCCCAGAATTTTGTCTACAAATATTTTTACATATTAAAGATCACTCTATAGATGCAAATTAACATTTTTCTTCTTTTCTTTACGAATAATTCACCTAAAATATGTCACAAGAGTTCTGAGTCTGCCTAATGTTAAGTCTATATATTATACAAAAGGATTTTATTAAAAGTACTATAGGCAGTAATAAAAATTACAACAAATCCACACATTCATAGAGGGTTTACATTCCTCAGAGGACTTTCACATGAATTATCTCATGTGCCCCCTTCTACAACAATGAAAGTTTGGCAGAATAAATAGTATTCCAGCTTTATAGTTAAAACATGAAGGTATTGGGCCACATTATCTTACATATTCCTCCTGGTTTAGGCAAGTGGACGCTCTGTGGGAGATTTCATCCCATTGAAAAGATGGAAACCGAATCTACCCACCTAAAGCACATAGCTGTTAGAAGGCCTGAGAACAGTTTTAAGAAAGTGCTTTAAACATGCATGAAGTGCGATGTGTAAAAATGGCTGTTTTATTTTCTCTGTCACCATTATTGCTGTATACAGTGATAACATTTTAATAATTTAGGGGGCAACTATCTTAAATAGTTAATCAAATTAATAGAAAGTACCCGCAGTCACAAATCACTGCCCATCTACATTTTGTTCTAAATGAAAAACATCAAAAACTATTAAGAGATAGCTTTCATTTTTTTTCTGAAAGCAAAAGTTTAGGCGAGAGGAAGAACATTGATGCCCCTTTGCATACCCTCCCTCCTCTTTGGGATGCTACAGGGAGGGCCAGATAGAAAGAAAGCCTTCGTACTCCTCTTTTGTCTGGCCAAATGGCCAATGAGACATTTGAAATATACAGAAAACCACAAAAAGTCATTAATCTGTATTTAAAGTTACTGAGCATCCATTCTTGAGAGACAAGTACATATTAATTTTTTTGCCATAGTTATAATAGCTTTCTTTTCATGAAAGAAATACAGTATGAAGTAAAAATAATACAGTAGAGTACCTCAAATGTAACGAGAAGCCGTCCTTATCACTTTCCCATTCTCCCCGAAGTAACAATGTTCATTTTCCCCTTATTCCATATGTATGTCTCCATAAACAATGTTCTATTGATTTATGTCTTTCAATTTCTGAATATGACTCTTAGTACTCTTAAGTGTCTTTTTGAAGCTTGAGTTTTGCTTACCACGTGTTTTACACTCTTCTCTATTGATACGTGTAAATTAACAGAATTCATCTTGACTACTATAAGGTATTCCCTTGGAAGAATGAACTATCTGTAGGTCACCCGTTTCTCTACTGGTAGAAGGTTAATTTGTTTCCACTTTATTTGCTGATGTAACCGTTCTGAAGTAAATATCAGATGCACCTGTTTCTTGGTACATATGAGTGAGACTGTTTCTGGCTCAGACACCAAGAATTAGTGTTGTGTCATGAAATATGCATATTTTAAACCTTAGGAGATATTATTTGATATCTATCAGTTGTTTACTTTATATTTGTGTGTGTGTGTGTGTGTGTGTGTGCGCGCGCGTGTGTGTTTGTCAAATTTAAGGAATCATCCCCACCCTGAGGTCATACTGAATATCTTTGCCTTTCTTCTGAACAACTCAAAGATCTTGGAAAGCATGAATAACTTCTGACTCCCCTCTCATCTTAAATGTCTCATCACTATATTTTATTTCCCTTTTTTTACAACTTTCCAAATTAGTAATTTTTTAATATAGTCAGCGCTTATTTAGGTTTACTCACATTTATTAATCTCTTCATCACCATTGCTTTTTGCATCCCATTCCTTAATTCTGGGTTTAATATTTCCACTTCCTAAAGCATATCCTTTACGTTTTTTTTTTTTTCACCAAACGTATGTTCTACAATCTTTGTCTAAAAATAATAGTACTTTAACTTTGCTCTTGAATTACAGTTTAGCTGGGTATACGAGTCTACACTAATAGTTTTCTTCCTAAGACATTTTTGAAAATATTATTCCATTGCCTTATGGCTGCTAATGTTGCTATTGAGGATTCCATCATCAGTCTGCTTGGGGTTCTTAACCAGAGGCAGTGTTGCCCACCAGGAACATTTGGCAACGTCTGGAGACTTTTTTGGTTGTCACAGTTGAGGGGAAGGTGCTCCTAGCTCTCATGGATAGAGTCTAGGGATGCTGCTAAACAGCCTATAACGCATAGACCAGCAGCCCACAACCCAGAAGTGTCCAGCCCAAAATGTCAGTAGTGCGGAGATCGAGAAATTCTGAATGAATTGTTGTTCCACTATAAGTAATATCTTTCCCCTTTGGCTTTTTTATTTTTAATATGTCTTTGTTGTTTTAGTATTTCCTTATGATATGACTAAAAATGTGTTATTTTGTCATTCATCTTGTTCAGGACTCATTGTACTTCTTACCTCTGAAAATTCACATCTTTCACCAATTTTGGAATGTTCTCAGCTATCTTAACTTCAAATATTCCCTCCTCTTCACTTTCGCTTTTCTCTGTTTCTTTAAGCCTTATGTATTGGACCTTTCCTTTCTCTCTCCGTGTTTATTAGTCTGTCACATTTTCCATCTGTTTATAAACTTGGGCTGCAATTTGGGTAATTTTCTCACATATATCATCTAGTTTACAGTTTCTACTATCTGTAATCTGCTTTTAAATGAGTCCATCAATTTTTTTAAAAATGTACTTTATATATTCTTGCTTCTAGAATTTATATTTGTTTACTTTTCAAATATTTCTTTTTGAATAACTTTTAAATATCTTTTCCTTTTTTGATAGGATTTTGTGTCTTTTTTATTATTAATTATTTCAACATACTTATTTCATATAATTTTTTAATGTTAGAACTTTTTTTACTGTCTCAATTTGTTGGTACTCTAATCTCGCTGTTTGTTCTGCCTGCTGACTGATTCATGATGAAAAACATGATCATGTATGTTTTGTAATTTCATATTGTGTCCTTAGAGTAAGCAAAACTTGTTTTCTCCATGACAATCCCTTATGGTTTAAGTATGTGGATTATTTTTTCTATCAGGAACCCAGGGGATATCACCAGATAAGAACCCAATTTTACCTTAATTTACAAATCTGAAGGCTTTCCATATAAAGTAAATAGTATAAATTCTGACATCAAATCCACGTGAGATGAGACCCAGGGACTACTACCTTAGCAGGGACTTTTTCTTTACCCACCCAGGGCCCCAACAAATACAGAGATCTCACTTTTCCTCTCATTGGGCCTCTAGGTGGAATTTTTCTAGTGAATGTCCTTTCAATGAATGTCCTTGTAGGACAAAGATCCATGTCCGATACTTGGCTGCTCCCCTGTTTCAACTCCAAAGTTATATTTCCTACCACCTCTTCTTCCCTTCCCTGCCCAATCCATGGCAATTGCAGCATCCAGTCACAGGCTTACTTCTCTGTTAGTTCCCTCCTTATTTCTGGCATGTGCATAATAACTTTTGTTATATTCCATCAAATATGGTAGAGGGAAGGTTTCAGACTGTGGCATGGCCAGAAGTAGAAGTTCTGTCTGTCCACTCCTTTTGTGTTTCTTCCCCCAAGGAATTGATTGGCATAGGCCAGCATGCACTGTGTCTTCCAGGATGGCATCACTGTGTGCAAGTGATGGCTTTTGGGCGATGGGCCTGTTTGGCGGTCTCTTTCTGCTTCCCAAGATACTGTTGGCTTGATATGAGGATTAGAGCCTCTTTCTTTCTCCAGCTGCCTCAACTCCCACTGCCCTGCACACAGGGCACCCAGGCCTGCTTAGGGAGCCACCCAGGCCTGCTTAGTGAGTCCACATACACACATTCTTGCTTCAGTCTCAGCGTTGTTTCTTCTCATATTGACGTTGTCCTTTGTACAGACCTTTCCTTGAAATAAGGGGGAGTGAACCGCTCTCAACTCTAGATGGAAGAGCCGATACTTTAGGAGACAGGAGTGGTAAGATGAGTGTCAGGGAAAGAAAGAAGCAAGAAGTGGATTTCTGCCTCCTGCCCTAAAATTGGTCTTTAAAATTCACCTTTTATCAAAATACTGGGCTGGAAGTGTTCAGCTGTCTGCCCAAGTTAATAAAATGGTAACTTGTCTCTCATTTTCCTTTTCATCCTTATGTGTCTGTTCTTTTGATAAGAAGCTCAGAGGGAAAGAAGAGTCATTGATATCCTAAAATCCTAATAGAATGTTTCCCTTTGGCTCGTCTTTAATTATATAGATTTTTAAATCCAATTACTGAATATACTAAGATAAAAATTTTGATCATTTTTAATTGAAAACAGAATTAACTGCTGATGGAAATTTATACTTTCTATCGTTCTTATTAAATTGCGGCTCTTTACATATCTAGTATGCTGCTATTTTAAGGCTCTTTTAAGGTTCTTCTTTTAAAAAGAGAAGAGCTAATAATCCACTGGGGAGGTCTCTCATAAAGCTTCACACATGCTCCCTTAGTAGGCTTCCACTCAGTGTGTGAATCAAATCACTGAAAATTGCATCTGAAGACTACTCTGCCCATTTTCAAAGAATTTTTCAACATTATTCCAGAAAGATGCTAATGAATTACAGCAAATGCATCCTGGAGTATTCCCTTCTATGACATCACTGTAATACCAGTGGGTCATTTTTCCTTGGAATTACAGAGTAAAACAATTTGTTATATAATACATAGGCCCTGATTTTTTTTTTTAATTTTTTTTCAACGTTTTTTATTTATTTTTGGGACAGAGAGAGACAGAGCATGAATAGGGGAGGGGCAGAGAGAGAGGGAGACACAGAATCGGAAACAGGCTCCAGGCTCCGAGCCATCAGCCCAGAGCCCGACGCGGGGCTCGAACCCACAGACCGCGAGATCGTGACCTGGCTGAAGTCGGACGCTTAACCGACTGTGCCACCCAGGCGCCCCGTATAGGCCCTGATTTTTAAATGAGGGTCTGTAATAGTGTCCCCAATGTCTCTTGAATGAGAATACAATATGTCACAGAATATTAAATATTCCAGCACTTGAGATTTGTGCCAATTCCAATTTTCCTGCTTTGCTGGCCAAAATAGGGTGTGTGTCATCATCTGTACAAAACTGTTTGTTTTTTAAATGATTCTTTTAAACAAATGAGCAGGTGAAATATGTTCCCCAGAAATCATAACACACCTTCAGACTCCAAACATAAGGAAGGAATGCAGCAGTCGGATCAGAGACCAATTATAATTCAATCTAGCCAATAGTTAACAACTCCTATTTTCTTTTGTCATTTGGAAAATATATCCTTCTTTAGCATCTTGAAAGACTACCTGACATATTTTGAAGATCATCTTTTTGTTTTTATTTTGTTTTCAAAGAGACGGTGCATGTGAGCAGTGGAGGGGCGGAGGGAGAGGGAGAGAGAATCTCAAGCAAGCTTCATGCTGTCAGCGCACAGCCCCATGCAGGGCTCAGTCTCACGACTGTGAGATCATGACTTCAGCTCAAATCAAGAGTCAGACACTTAACTGACTGAGCCACCCAGGTGCCCCGGAAGAGTTTGTTTGTTTTTTTTTAATAAACCTCAATCTCCATCTTTATTGAATATTTTATCTGGTCTCAAGTACCAGCTTTGGTTTCACTTCTTGAAACTACTCAGTATAAATTTTTTCGCACCTTCGAGTATTCATAGCTTGGTCCTGAGGTTCTCCTGCAAAGGGATCATTAGAGCTAATGGGGAGGCTTCAGGAAAAGATCCCAGCCCTTCACACATCTCCTGACTGAGAAAGGATCCCTTACTCTGGTGCCGAGAGACAGACATTTCAGCCAACTCAGCCTCCAGTCTGCACTTGTTCCTCTTAAATGGATGTGATTACAAGCCTGTTCCTCTCAGAGTCACTCTCTGAGCCTATTTTGTAGGTCTGCAGTCCATTTTCAATCTTGGTACCCAAAGCCATAATGCACACTGACACGTGCAAATTAGAACATAACAGAGATAAAAATGCCAAATCGAGAGGCTGACACATACCTACAAAGATAAAAATTTATTTCATTTCTCTTCTCTTTCTAAATAAATGCGCTTCTAGAAATCAGTCATCCTTTAAGGATGTCACCATTGACTCATTCAACTTACATTCAGTGAAACACTAAAGACTCATATTGGCCGTCATCAAGCCGGCCATTTGTGCAGGTTTACTTTACTGTGTATGTGCAGGACCTTTGCCTCTTATCTTTGTTGAGTCTTATACTTGTAATTAGAAACATTAGTAGAACTGGACTATAAAAATCCTTATCCCCCACCCTACTGTTATGTGTTTCTTGGAAACTGATGGACCATAGGGACTGAGGACAGAGTTTGATGGCATTCACAAGATATGAAACTCCCAACTTGCTTATTTCTATGAATCAGTGCTCTTTGGGTCATCCAGGTAATACACCACTTCAGTATCTTTCTGCTCTAGCAACATTTTGTCTGCCAAAACCTGAGTATCCTTGGGAAAGACACTGTCAAAAAACCATATCCTGTTCACTTGCACCTGCCGCAACACACAAGATCCTAGTGATCCCCACTTCCTTCTTCAGGTGTTCATATACCATTCCTAACTATTTGTAAGTTTCCAGAATGCCCCACCCATACCATACTCCTAACCCTTTGTTCATGTTACTTTTCAGCCTTGAGTGACTCCTTTTCTGCTCGTCTTCTCTGATGATTCCTCTCAAAAGCCATTTCAATAGGGAAGGCTTTCCTCCTCTTTCCATTCTTCAGGTAGAATCAATCGTTTCTCCTTTAAGCAACTTCTCTAGGTGTGAAGGGGCCTACAGTACGCCAGGCAGTGGATGGGGTAAGGAATACAGGATGGACACAGATGCATAAAACAAGCAAATGCATTAGCTTTGCATTGTGTACTAAGGAAGTGACTCTAGCGCATAGCATGGTCCTTAAGAATTCTTTAATGAAGGACTAAATGCTGATTGAGAGTAATAAAGAAAAGCTAAGATCTTAGGTCAGAGAAAGAGATATTGTAGGTTCCAGGAAATTATGGGTAGTGTTGAAAATTCATTGTTTAAATTCATTTATTCATCATATATTTATTTGGTGGTAATCTTCCACTACTTTACAGAAGAGCTTTGCTGTGATTTTTCGTTAGGGAGGAGTCGTTGGTGGAGATTTTCCTGAAGATCAGGGGTCAGAGGCCTTACAAAGTGCTGCCAAACTGCTACACACAATTTTTTGTATCCTTAAGAGGCTTCGAAGAATAAGGAAGGTTCTGGAGGCAGATGCTTCTGCCTCAGAGTAGCTGGTCCCATGAAATAAAGGAAGCATTTTATAGATGGCACGGTGGATCCTAATAAATCAGGGATGTCTCAGGTGACGTCTGTGAACTTCTGCCAATCAACTGATGCTAGGAGCATCAAGGGACCCGTGAAAATAATGATGCACGGTTCAAAGTGCACAAAGGATGTAAATTGTGCTATGAAAATACAAAACTTCAGGAGCCTCTACAAATGGAATTTCTACTCAGAGCACATTCAACATAGAAACAGTGAAATCTGGGCACTCAAACCTGGGATAATGGATTTTTTAAAAACATTATGCCTTTACATATTGTCTTTGGATACTTTCCTGTATCCTTCTAGACAGAAGCCATCTGAAAACTTACTAAGTTTGATTTCTAATAGAAAGAGCAGAGCTTATCGATCGCCATGAAATGTAGTAGACCCTGTGCTTAGTTGTTAGAGACATCTATGAGTGTTTCCAGACCACTTCTGTCCACAGCATGATATGTGGCCGTAAGCAAGGTTGATGCTCACATCTCTGCTGATGCTGTGCCTTTTTCTCCTTGATCCTTGTTTCCTACAGATTTCATGAATCTTGACAGCGAGGGCGAAGGGATTCAAAGCTCTCTATCATAGCAGATCCCTCATAAAACTAAAAGGGACCTCAGGGGAAATGTTTGCTAACTAATGACTTGAGAATCTGTGCTGAAGGGTGGGTCAAATAATTTGTACTAGTGACACTGCAATGCAGTTTCCATGGGACACCTGCAAATTGTGATCTGCCTCATTTTAAAAAGAAAAAGGAAGGGAAACAGAACAATGTCATGGAAAATGTATAAGTGTTAGAATCTAGTAAATCAAAGGCAGATTTTTAACTCTGCTGCTTGCGGCTGTGTGACTCCAGACAGGTTCTTTCAACCTGTGGAACCACCATTAACTCATCTGTAAAATGAAGAAATTTGTATGTCTAAAAAGGATTATGTTAATTGCCAAATTATTTTAGTCCTTTTATCCTTCATTAGTAGCAAAATGACGGACTGATCAGGTGTTAGACGTTCCTTTATATTTTTTATTTATTTATTTTTGAGGCGGGGGTGTACAGAAGGAGAGGGAGAAAGAGAATCCCAAGCAGGCTCTGTACTTTCAGTGCAGAGCCTGACGTGGGGCTTGATCCCAGAAACTGTGAACTCATGACCTGAGCTGAAATCAGGAGTCGGACACTCAACTGACTGAGCCACCCAGGTGCCCCAGACATTCCTTTAAAACTCTGTATCTTTCTCTTCAAAAGAAAGAATCAAGATCAGGATGACTCCAGGGGTGCCTGTGTGGCTCAGTTGGTTAAGGGTCTGACTTGAGCTCAGGTCATGATCTCACAGGCTCTGTGCTGATGGCTCGGAGCCTGGAACCTGCTTTGGATTCTGTGTCTCCCTCTCTCTCTGCCCCCTCCCCCACTCATGCTCTCTCTTTCTCTGTCTCTCAAAAATGAATAAACATTAAGAAAATTTTTTAAAAAATAAGGATGACTCCATTATAATTATTCTAATACTGTGTATCATGATACTGTGTTCCACTTTGTTGAGAGAGCCCTTGAGAATAATTTAAGGTTTTGCAAATCATTAATCTGTCATCATCTATGGGAAAATATGTTAAAGGCAGAAAGAAAGACTGAGAGTTATTAAGCAAAGTTGATTCATACTGGTTGAATAGCAGAGCCGTATGTGGAACACAGCTCCAAATGCTAACGCTTGGTTGGTTGAGGGTTTAGGAAACATTGCGGACTGAAATTATAATTGCTGCTTTAAATATCATTGAATATGAGTAAATGCATGAATTATGTGTGGGCCACATATGGTTCATTAGAGTTTTTGTTTCAAAGACTAGTGATAAAATCAACCAACTAAAACCATCTGTAGACAGATGATGTTCTAAATTTAAACTGAGTCATTCTTATTTTTAAAGAAATGTGCAACAATTTTTAGAGTTTTTTTAAATAGCCAAAATTGTAAGTCCACTTCCCTTACTTAAACAAGCATTAATGTTAATATGAAGATATATTTCTATATCTTAAAGGAGCATCATTTGATCAGTAAGCTCAATATTCAAGCAGTAAATATTATTTTTTGTCTTTCCAAGTTTTTATTTAAATTCCAGTTAGTTAACATACATAATGTGTAAGTTTAGTTTCAGGTGTAGAATTTAGTGATTTGACATTTAATGTACAACACCCAGTGCTTATCACAACAAGTGCCCTCCTTAATCCCCATCACCTATTTCATCCATCCCCCTGCTCACCTACCCTCTGGTAACCAGCAGTTTGTGCTCTATAGTTAAAAGTCTTGTCTCTTGGTTTTCCTCTCTTTTTTTCTCCCCATGTTCATTTGTTTAGTTTCTTAAATTCCATGTATGAGTGAAATCATATGGTATTTGTTTTTCTCTGACTTATTTCACTTAACAGAATACACTCTAGTTCCGTCCACGTCATTGCAAATGGTAAGATTTTATTTTTAAGGCTGAGTAATATTCCACCACACACACACACACACACACACACACACACACACATACACACACACCACATCATTTTATACATTGTATCCATTCATCAGTCAATGGACATTTGGGCTTTTTCCATAATTTGCCTATTGTTGATAATGCTGCTATAAATATCAGGGTGCATGTATCCCTTCAAATTAGTATTTTTGTACCCTTTAGGTAAATACCCAGTAGTGTGATTGCTCGATCATATGGTAGTTCTATTTTTAACTTTTTTTAAAGTTTATTTATTATGAGAGAGAGAGAGAGAGCATGAGCAGGGTAGGGGCACAGAGAGGGAGAGAGAGAATCCCAAGCAGGCTCTGCACTGTCAGTGCAAAGCCCAATGCAGGGCTCAAACTCACAAACTGTGAGATCATGACCTGAGCTAAAATCACGAGTCAGACACTTAACGAACTGAGCCACCCAAGGGCCCCTATTTTTAACTTTTTTAGGAACCTCCATACCCTATCCCACAATGACTTATACCAGTTTTCATTGCCACCAACAGTGTAAGAGGGTTCCTCTTTCTCTGCATCCTTGCCAACACCTGTTATTTCCTGTATTGTTAGTTTTAGCCATTCTCACAGGTGTCAGGTGATATATCATTGTGGTTTTGATTTGTATTCCCCTGATTTGTAATTCCTGATTTTTGAGTATCTTTTCATGTGTCTGTTGGCCATCTATATGTCTTCTTTGGAGAAATGTCTGTTCATGTCTTCTGCTCATTTTTAATTGGATTATTTGCTTTTGGGTGTTGAGTTATATAAGTTCTTTATATATTTTGGATACTAACCCTATATTGGGTATGTCATTTGCAAATATCGTCTCTCATTCTGTAGGTTGCATTTTGGTTTTGTTGACTGTTTCCTTCACTATGCAGAAGCTTTTATTTTGATGTAGTCCCAATAATTTATTTTTGCTTTTGTTTCTCTTGCCTGAGAGGACCTGTATAGAAAGGTGTTACTACAGCTGATGTCAAAGAGACTACTGCTTATGTTTTCTTCTGGAAATTTTATGGTTCAGGTTGCACACTTAGGTATTTAGTCCATTTTGAATGTATTTTTGTGTATGGTGCAAGAAAGTGGTCCAGTTTCATTCTTTTGCATATGGCCATCCAGTTTTCCCAAAGCCATCTGTGGAAGAGATTTTTTTTTCCATTGGACATTCTTTCCTACTTTGTCGAAGATTAATTGGCTATATAATTGTGGGTTTGTTTCTAGATTTTTTTGTTCTGTTCCATTGATCTATGTGTCTGTTTTTGAGCCAGTGCCATACTGTTTTGATTACTACAGCTTTGTAATATAACTTGAGGCCTGGAATTGCGATGCCTTCAGCTTTGCTTTGCTTTTTCAAGATTGCTTTGGCTATTCAGGGTCTTTTGTGGTTCCATACACATTTTAAGATTATTGGTTCTAGGTCTGTGAAGAATGCTGGTGGTATTTTGATAGAGGTTGCATTAAATGTGCAGATTGCTTAGAGTAATATAGACATTTTAACAATATTTATTCTTCCAGTCCATGAACATGGAATGTTTCTCCATTTCTTTGTGTTCTCTTCAATTTCTTTCATTAGTGTTCTATAGTTTTCAGAGTACAGATATTTTACCTCTTTGGTTAGGATTATTCCTAGGTATCTTGTGGGTTTTGGTATGTTTGTAAATAGGATTAATTCCTTGATTTCTCTTTCTGCTGCTTCATTATTGATGTATAGAAATGCAACAGATTTCTGTACATTGATTTTGTATCCTGCAACTTTTAATGAATTCATGTATCAGTTCTAGCAATTTTTTGGTAGAGTTTTTGGGTTTTCTATATAGACTATCATGTCATTTGCAAACCGTGACTGTTTGACTTATGCCTTGCCAATTTGGTTGCCTTTTATTTCTTTGTATTGTCTGATTGCTGTGACTAGAACGTCCTGTAATATGTTAAATATCAGTGGTGAGAGTGGACATCCCTGCCTTGTTCCTGACTGTAGAGGAAAAGCTCTCGGTTTTTCCCCATTGAGGATGATATTAGCTGTAAGTTTTTCATATATGGCCTTTATTATGTTGAGGTATGCTCCCTCTAACCTTACTTTGTTGAAGGTTTTTGTCATGAATGGACATTGTACTTTGTCAAATGCTTTTTCTACATCTATTGAAAGGATCATATGGTTCTTATCCTTTCTTTTGTTAATGTGCTGTATCTTGTTGATTGGTTTGCAAATACTGAATCACCCTTGCCACCCAGGAATAAATCCCAAGTGATCCTGGAGAATGATTCTTTCAATGTATTGTTGGATTCAATGTGGTAGTTTTTTATTGAGAATTTTTACATCCATGTTCATCAGGGATGTTGTTGTGTGTTTCTCTTTCTTAGTGGAATTTTTCTTAGTGGAGTTTTTATTGGTGTCAGGGTAATGCTGGCCTTATAGCATGAATGTGGAAGTTTTCCCTCTTCTATATTTCAGAGTAGTTTGAGAATAGAATTAACTCTTGATAGAATGCATCTGTGAAGCCATCTGGTCCTGGACTTTTGTTCACTGGGAGATTTTTGACTCCTGATTTAGCTTCTTTACTGGTGATTGGTCTGTTCAAGTTTTCTATTTCTTCCTGTTTCAGTTTTGGTAGTTTATAAGTTTGTAGGATTTGTAGGATTGTAGTTTATCCATTTCTCCCAGGTTGTCAGATTTGTTGGCATATCGTTTCTCATAACATTCTCTTATAATTGTATTTATGTGGTATTGGTTGTTATTTCTCCTCTCTCGTTTGTGAGTTTGAGTCCTTTCTCTATTTTCTTTTTGATAAGTCTGGCTAGAAGCTTACCAATTTTGTTGATTTTTTTTTTTCACAGAATCAGCTCCTGGTTTCATCGATCTGTTCTATTGCTTTTTTAGTTTCTATATCATTTATCTCTGCTCTCATCTTTATTATTTCCTTTCTTCTACTGGTTTTAGGTTTTGTTTGTTGTTCTTTTTCTAGTCCTTTTGGTGTATGTTTGGGTTGTTTATGCGAGATTTTTCTTGCTTTCTTGGGGTGGGCCTGTATTACTATAAACTTCCCTCTTAGTACCACTTTTGATGCAAAGATTTTGAGCTGATGTTTTTTCATTTCCTTTGGTTTTCCTATATTTTTTTTATTTCTTCTTTTATTTCCTGGTTCACCAATTCATTATTTAGTAGCATGTTATTTAACCTCTATGTATTTGTGGTCTTTCCAGATCTTTTTCTTGTGGTAGATTTCTATTTTTATGGTGTTGTGGTCAGAGAAGATGCATGACATGACTTCAGTCTTTTTGAATTTATTGAGGCTTGTTTTGTGGCCTATATGTGACCTGTTATGGAGAACGTTCCATGTGCACTCAAAAATAATGTGTATTCTGTTGTTTTAGGATGGAATGTTCTGAATATATGTTAAATCCATCTGTTCCCGTGTGTCATTCAAAGCCATTATTTCCTTGTTGATTTTCTGTCTAGATCTGCCCATTGATGTAGGTGGAATGTTAAAGTCCTCTACTATTATTGTATTACTGTCAATTAGTTCCTTTATGTTTGTCATTAACTGTTTTATGTATTTGGGTGCTTTCATATTGGAGGCATAAATATTTACAGTTGTTAGATCTTCTTGTTGGATAGTCCTCTTTATTATGATAAAGTGCCCTTCTTCATCTATTGTTACAGGTTTTGGTTTAAAATCTAGTTTTTCTAATACAAGTGTTGCCACTCCAGCTTTCTTTTGATGCCTGTTTGCGTGATAAACAATAAATGTTTCTCCATCCCCTCACTTTCAATCTGCAGGTGTCTTTACATCTAAAATGAGTCTCTTGTATGCTGCATATAGATGGGTCTTGTTTTTTAATCCATTCTTACACTCTATGTCTCTTGATTGGAACATTTAATCCATTTGCATTCAGAATAATTATTAGAATGTATTTAATGCCATGTTATTATTTGTTGTTGTTTCTGGAGATTTTCTCTGTTCCTTTCCTGTCTTTGTCACTTTTGGTCTTTCCTTTCCACTCAAAGAGTTCTCTTCAATATTTCTTGCAGGGCTGGTTTAGTGGTCACGAACCCCTTTAGTTTTTGTTTGTCTGGGAAACACTTCATCTCTCCTTCTGTTCTGAATGATACCCTTGCTAGATAGAGTATTGTTGGCTGCAGGTTTTCCCCATTCAGCACATTGATTATATCATGCCACTCCTTTCTGGCTTGCCAAGTTTCTGTTGAGAATCTCCAGCAAGCCTTGTGGTTCTTCCCTTGTAAGTGAGGGACATCTTTTGTCTTGCTGCTTTTCCAGATTTTCCAAATTTAATTATATGCATTGGTGTTGGACTGCCTTTTGTTGATTTTGGTGGGAGTTCTCTGTGCCTCCTAGATCTGGATATCTGCTTCCTTCCCCAGATTAGGGAGGTGTTCAGCTATTATTTCCTGAAATAAATTTTCCGTCCCCTTTTCTCTCTTCTTCTTCTTCTGGGACTCTTATGAATGTTATTACATTTGATGGATTCACTGAGTTCCCCGAGTCTATTCTCATGTTCTATAATTCTTTCCCTCTTTTGTTCAGCTTCCTTATTTTCCATTATTTTATCTTCTAGATCACTTATTTGTACCTCCGCTTCTTCCAGCCTTGCGTTCACTACATCCTGTCTGTTTCCAATCTCAGTTACTGCATTTTTCATTTCTGACTGCTTATTTTTTAGTTCTTTAATCTCTGTGGAGGGCCTCCCTAAAGTCTTCCATTCTTTTCTCAATCCCAGCAAGTATCCTTATGATTGTCGCTTTAAATTCTCCATCAGGCACATTGCTTATATCTGTTTCAATAAGATCTCTCTGGCCATGACCTTATTACGT
Organism: Panthera uncia; assembly: GCF_023721935.1. Taxonomy (NCBI): domain Eukaryota; kingdom Metazoa; phylum Chordata; class Mammalia; order Carnivora; family Felidae; genus Panthera; species Panthera uncia. The sequence continues at coordinate 69,104 of NW_026058635.1, forward strand.
TGTTTCCTTTGGGATGAATTCCTCTGTCTTGGCATTTTGTCTGGCTCTGTCTTCTTCTCTGTGTTGGAAAAACCTGTTACGTTTCCTGCTTCTGAGAGGAACGGCTTTGTGAAGAAGAGGTCATATGGTGTCCAGGGCCTGGGGCTTCCGGGGGTGTCTGGTGTGTGCTGAGTATACTCTGCTGCTATGTTTTAGCTGCTCTGTCCTTTAGGCCAGTCATCTGCTGAGACTCTCCTTGCCTGCTGTGGGCAGTGTTTGGTCCTTGGCCAGAGTATAGTGAGCCTTAAGTAGATGTGCTCTGCTCTGCTTTTTCAGTAAGACCTGATGCTACCTCCACTAGAGCTGAAGCCTTGCAGAACTTTCTGGTCAGAAGACATGATGTGGGCAGGGGTTTGTGCTGGTCTGAAAGGGAAAGGAGCCCACTGCATCGGTGCTGGGGCAGACTTGCCCGAGAAGGGCGGTAGCAGCAGAGCTCGGGGCTGTGGGACCTGGTGTAAGAAGGTCAGGCAGCCAGCGTTGGTGCTGTGCTGTTTACTGCCAGTGGCTCTGCATTCATGCTTTGGGCAAGGGGGAGAAATGGTGCCTGCCAGCTGTTTTGTCCCTGCAGAGGTAACTCTGTGAATGCCACCTCCCACGGATGCTGTCCAGGAAGAGCAAACAGTCTCCTCGTGTGACTTAGGTGTTCTTCAGATCGCGCCATCTGCCCCTGGGCCGCTTGCCTGCCTTCTCTCCAGGAGCAGGGCAGCGTCCTCAGGTCTCTACACCAGCCACGCCTGCCGATCTTTAAAACTCCAGTCTTCAAGCCCTGCTGGTTGCAAAAACTCACGAAAATCAGCCCCTCTCATTTTCCCAGCCAATCGCTTTGGGGAAGCACTCTCTGTGTGCATTTCCCTGAGGGCTTTCTCTGTCGCCTTTGTCTGCCACCAGGGCTTTCTCCCCTCTGCAGCACCTGTGATCCATTTCTCCCCCAAACCGTCTCTGCACTTTCTTGATGTGGCCTCTTCTCACCCTCTAGTTGTGCAGTTTGTTCTGTCCGTCCTCAGGTCGATTTCTTGGTTATTCAGAATGATTTGATAGCTGTCTAGTTGTGTTTGAGGGGCGAGATGAGCCTAGGGTCCCCCTACTATGCCTCCATCTTAGCAAATACTATTTTAAAGAATAACAAATGAAAGCAAAATCATTGTTGGAAGGATAAAAAAATAAAAACAGAATATACAAAGATGCAAATACCTTTTCTCAAATACTATGCTTAGTTATTATTCCCTTCCTCCCAATCTCATAGCTATACCCTCGCTGGTCCTGACACCATTGAATGCCTGGCCAATGGCAAGTGGAATGGAAGTAACCAGCAGTGTTTGGCTGTCTCCTGCGATGAGCCCCCCAACGTGGAACACGCCTCTCCAGAGACTGCCCATCGGTTATTTGGAGACATTGCATTCTACTATTGCTCAGATGGTTACAGCCTGGCAGACAATTCCCAGCTCCTTTGCAATGCCCAGGGCAAGTGGGTTCCCCCAGAAGGTCAGGCCATGCCCCGTTGTATAGCTCATTTCTGTGAAAAACCTCCATCTGTTTCCTATAGCATCTTGGAATCTGTGAGCAAAGCAAAATTTGCAGCAGGGTCAGTTGTGAGCTTTAAATGCACAGAAGGTTTTGTACTGAACACCTCAGCAAAGATTGAATGTTTGAGAGGCGGGCAGTGGAGCCCTTCCCCCATGTCCATCCGGTGCATCCCCGTGCGGTGTGGAGAGCCACCAAGCATCCTGAATGGCTATGCAAGTGGATCAAACTACAGTTTTGGAGCCATTGTGGCTTACAGCTGCAACAGAGGGTTCTACATCAAAGGGGAGAAGAAGAGCACCTGTGAAGCCACAGGACAGTGGAGTAGCCCCACACCCACATGCCACCCTGTGTCTTGCAGTGAACCACCTAAGGTTGAGAATGGCTTTCTGGAGGTAAGAGACTGATGAGTGAGTAGTTCGTGGCTTTTGTCACTGACAGCTAGTCCACTGCAGCTAACCGGGGATTCGGAAGCAGGGCATTGAGCAAATTAACTGTTGAAAAACAGAAGTGGCTAACCCTATAGGTAGTGAGTATTGGCAAGAAGTTGATAGAGGTTAGGAATCCTTTTAATGTAGAGTTTCTACCTTCTGCTGGTGTAGAGACATTTGAAGTGCTTTGTAGCAACACCTTGGTCCTATGAAGTTAGAATAAACCAATTTTAATACAATATTGTTTTGCTTTGTAGAGGAAGTTATTCCAAGATGGATGTATATTTTGTAGAAAACAAGGTCTAATGGAACCTGTAGACATCTGGTATCATTTCTAATTTTAAACAGCAGATGGCGTGAACCACCCATTCACTATAATGCAGCTTCTGCAAGTTTCTTTCAGTGGACCCAATGGTAGATTCACCAGGACAAAGAGCTCTCTCAGATCCACACATATCTTCCTTTCATATTAATATGTGCCTTCTCATGAAGTCCATCAAGAAAATGGTAATAAGAGGCACCTGGGTGGCTCAGTCAGTTGAGCGTCCGACTCTTGGTCTCAGGTCTTGATCTCCTGGTAATTAATTCAAGCCCCATGTTGAGCTCTGCACTGGGCATGAAGCCTACTTAAACAAAAAAGAAAACAGTAATGAGGATCTATTTCCCCAAATCAAGGGCCATTTTAAAGAGACAATATTCTAATTAAACACTATGTAAAAACCCACACATACATAATACCTTTTCTCCTTTATATTCTAAAACAACAGTAACAACCTTCTGTTTGACACCTTTGCTCAGCTGTATTAGCATTCCATTGGAAGAGGGTGTATATAAGATAAGGGAGCTTTCTTCATCTGTTTCTTTGACAAATATCTCTGGAGCTCCTACTAGGTGCCAGGTAAGCATCGGAAAGCTGGTATTTAACAACACAGCTTAGGCCTCTGATGGTATGGTGCTTATGTGCATGGGGGTGGGTGCCCAAGAAATAAATCCACAAAACAAATAATTACGTCCACTAGAATGAGAAATTCACTATAGTGTGGAAGCTAGACATTACCATGATAATCCTTTTAAAGTTTTCATAACTAATTCGTCTTTCGTACTGCCTGACAACGATCTGTTATTGGGGCACCTGGGTGGCTCAGTCAGTGAAGTGTCTGACTTTTGATCTGAGCTCAAGTCTCGATCTCAGGATTATGAGTTCAACCCTGTACTGGGCTCCACACTGGGTGTGAAGCCTACTTAAACATTTTTTAAGAAAGAAAGAAAGAGAGAAAGAGAGAAAGAGAGAAAGAGAGAGAGAGAGAGAGAGAGAGAAAGAAAGAAAGAAAGAAAGAAAGAAAGAAAGAAAGAAAGAAAAAAAAAAGAGAGAGAGAAAGAGAGAGAGAGAGAAAGAGAAAGAAAGAGAGAAAGAGAAAGAAAGAAAGAAAGAAAGAAAAAGAAAGAAAGAAAGAAAGAAAAGGACTTGTTCTTATATTAAGCACTTATTTATTTAAATGTTGAGATCATGAGTATTAACTTTCTGTTTAAAAGATGAAGTATTACTTTTTTATTTCCCATCCTCAGAGCAGCAATTTTTTTGAAGTATGTTAAGAATGAACACAAAAAACTCTGATGGTACTGTTAGGAATATATCCACGAAACATATTTTGTTTGCTTCTTTTTTAACAACATTAACAAATAGAGGTATGTTTGTATGTGTATGTTTCCTTTTCTGTGATTAAAGCAACACACTCCAGCATTGCTTTGGTGAGCAAGATTTTTTTGAACTAAGTAATTTATAATTTTTGGTAGTGCTCCATCAAATCATCAATTTTAAACGGTTGGTCTTTTACCAATTATGGGCTCAACCCTATGGTAAAAATTTCTGCAGTAGAGATTACCTAATTTGACCTATCCTTTTCGCTTATTAAAAATAGAGTGGACCTATTGAAAAAAAAAAACAGAAGTCTATATTTACTTATGCCTTAATGGATTCATTTTAACATAGGTATTTTTAGTTTAATTTTTAAATTATTATTCACAGTATTTAGTCAACCATATGATTTGTTATGCACACTGTGCTTAATTGTTTTCTCCCTGTTATACAGCATGCAACTGGCAGGATCTTTGAGAGTGAAGCAAGATACCGGTGTAATCCAGGCTACAAAGCAGTTGGAAGTCCTGTATTTGTTTGCCAAGCCAATCGCCACTGGTACAGTGAATCCCCTCTGTCATGCATCCCCCTCAACTGTGGAAAACCTCCCCCAATCCAGAATGGCTACATGAAAGGAGAAATTTTTGAAGTAGGGTCCAAGGTTCAGTTTTTCTGTAATGAGGGTTATGAGCTCATTGGTGATCATTCTTGGACATGCCTGAAATCTGGCAAATGGAATAAGAAGCCAAACCAGAAGTGTGTGCCTTCCAGGTGCCCAGAGCCACCCCTCTTGGAAAACCAGCTTGTCCTGAAGGAATTAGCTAGTGAAGTAGGAATGGTGACATTTTCTTGTAAAGAAGGACATGCCCTTCAGGGCCCCCCTGTCCTGAAATGCTTGCTATCACAACAATGGAATGATTCTTTTCCTGTTTGCAAGATGGTTCTTTGCCTCCCACCTCCCCTAATTCCCTTTGGTGTCCCCGCTCCCTCTTCCAGTCTTCATTTTGGAAGTACTGTCGAGTATTCTTGCGTGGATGGATTTTTCCTAAGAGGGAATCCTACCACCTCCTGCCAAGCTGATGGTACCTGGAGTTCCCCACTGCCAGAATGTGTCCCAGTGGAATGTCCCCAACCTGAGGAAATTCTCAATGGCATCATCGATGTGCAAGGTCTTGCCTATCTCAGCACAGCTCTCTATACCTGCAAGCCAGGCTATGAGTTGGTGGGAAATACTACCACCCTTTGTGGAGAAAATGGTCACTGGCTCGGAGGAATACCCACCTGTAAACCCATTGAGTGCCCAAAACCCAAGGAGATTTTGAATGGCAAATTCTCTTATACAGACCTACACTATGGGCAAAGCGTTATATATTCTTGTGACCGAGGCTTCAGGCTTCAAGGTCCCAAAGCCTTGACTTGTTTAGAGACAGGTGATTGGGATGTGGATGTCCCATCATGCAGTGCGATCCACTGTAATCCCCCACAAGCCATTGAAAATGGTTTTGTAGAGGGTGCAGATTATAGCTTCGGTGCCATGATCATCTACAGCTGCTTTCCTGGGTTCCATGTAGCTGGTCATGCCATGCAGACCTGTGAAGAGTCAGGATGGTCAGGCTCTATACCAACATGTGTAACCATAGACTGTGGTCTCCCTCCTCATATTGATTTTGGAGACTGTACTAAGGTCAAAGGTAGTCAAGGATATTTTGACCAAGAAGAGGACTTGATGGAAGTTCCATATCGGACTCCTCTCCCTCCTCATCACCTGGGAGCAGTGACTAAATCCTGGGAAAACACAAAGGGATCTCCTACTACACATTTAGCACACTTTCCACATGGCACCATGGTTTCATACACCTGTAATCCAGGATATGAACTTTTGGGGAACCCTATACTGATCTGCCAGGAAGATGGAACGTGGAATGGCAGTGCACCTTCCTGTATTTCAGTTGAATGTGACTTGCCTGTTGCTCCTGAAAATGGCTTTTTGCATTTTACAGAGACTACCATGGGCAGTGCTATACAGTATAGCTGCAAACCTGGGCACATTCTGGTGGGCTCTGACATAAGACTTTGTCTACAGAATAGAGAGTGGAGTGGTGCTTCCCCAACCTGTGAGGCCATTTCATGCAAAAAACCAAATCCAGTTATGAATGGCTCTGTCAAAGGAAGCAACTACACCTACCTGAGTGTGGTGTTCTATGAGTGTAATCCTGGGTATGTGTTGAATGGCAACGAGAGGAGAACATGCCAACAAAATAAAAATTGGGATGGGAATGAGCCGATCTGCATCCCTGTGGACTGTGGTTCACCTCCGGTTTCAGCCAACGGCCAGGTGAAAGGAGATGAATATACATTTCAAAAAGAGGTTGAGTATACTTGCAATGTAGGGTTCTTACTCGAGGGTGCCAGGAGTCGTGTTTGTCTTGCCGATGGAAATTGGAGTGGAACCACTCCCCTCTGTGTGCCTGTCAGATGTGCTACCCCACCGCAGTTGACAAATGGAGTGATGGATGGCTTGGACTATGGCTTTGGGAAGGAAGTGGTGTTCCACTGTCAGGAGGGCTACGTGTTGCATGGTGCTCCAAGACTCACCTGTCAGTCAGATGGCAACTGGGATACAGAGTTTCCTTTCTGTAAGCCAGTCAACTGTGGCCCTCCTGAAGATCTTCCCCATGGCTTTTCTAATGGCTTCTCCTTTTATCACGGGGGGCATATACAGTATCAGTGCTTTCCTGGTTATAAGCTCCATGGCAGTCCTTCAAGAAGGTGCCTTTCCAACGGCTCCTGGAGCGGCAGCCCACCTTCCTGCCTGCCTTGCAGGTGTTCCACACCAGTAATTCAAAATGGAGCTGTCAACGGGACAGATTTTGGCTGTGGAAAGGCAACCCAGATTCAGTGCTTCAAAGGCTTCAAGCTCCATGGAGCTTCTGAAATCACCTGTGAAGCCAATGGCCAGTGGAGCTCTGTCTTCCCACACTGTGAACATGCTTCTTGTGGTTCTCCCCCAACGATACCAAATGCATTCATCAGTGAGAGCGGCTCTTTGGAGGAAAATGCGATAACTTACAACTGCAGATCCGGGTATGTCATCCAAGGGAGTTCAGATCTGATTTGTACCGAGAAGGGGACATGGAGCCAGCCTTATCCAGTCTGTGAGCCCCTGTCCTGTGGACCCCCCCCATCTGTCGCCAATGCAGTAGCAACTGGAGAGTCACACACCTATGAAAGTAAAGTGAGACTCAGGTAAGACCGTGGCTCTAGAATCTCCAAAAGGTGCAGGCTGGAGGGCGGTAAAATAAAAAGCACTCGGTCAAAAATTTAGCAAATTGGGAAAATACCACCTCTGGACTGCTCTCCCAAAACTGAAGTTTTTAACCCCTTGGCCTTATTCTATTCATAATTATGTAGAAGTCCATTGTCTATAAAAACTAAACTCCATTTTCAGATTGTAGTTCCTAATACAAGTATCATGATTATCATATTCTGTTGATCTTCATGAAACAGTAAGATTCTCTAGCTAGCTTTCCTATCTCTTAAGTCGCAAGGCTCTTTTTTCTTTTAAACATCATGCTGGTAAATTTCTTTATGATACCACTTTATGGTTATATCCATACATGCAAATATTGGACATATTAGGCAAAAGCTGAAGAATTCAGGTCAAAAAGCATATACCTTCACTGATCAATATAAATAGGGAGATATCGTAAGGAGCCTTCCAGACTTCACAATTTGAACAAACTAAGCATTTACTGCACAAATAGTGAGTTTTTCTGTAAAGTTCCCTATCTACAATGCATTCTTAAAAAGAAATGAGAGAATACAGAATAAATCTATAAATTATTTTTTTATTGGAATGAATGTCCCTCAATATATCAACCCTCTAAATCAACTTAGATTTGACTCACTTCTGTGAAGGAGTTATGGCTTATCTTTCACATATTGGCTTCTTAGATGTTAATAATTCAGTAACTGTTCTTGTGGGCATTTTAGCCTTCCTTTTCTCCTTCCTTTTCTCCTAATTGCAGTAAGAATAAACCCACAGGAGGATCCTCAATGACAAGAAAGCCAAAGAGTAGTATATCATGCACCAAGAGGAAAAACAACAATTATCCCTTGCTTTTGAAATATATTTTCAGCTTTCTCTTTGGATGTTGATGTGTGAGATACCTTGAGAAATCCCGATATCACCTCTTTCTCAAGACCTCCCTTGTTTGTTCTTCCTTGCTGTGTGTTGATGATGTTTCAGATCTTGTAGTAAACAGATTACAAATTTGCAAAAGTGAGTCCTATCCAGCTTGGTGATTTGTGAAATTAAAAAAATATATATGTCCACCTAGTCAATGTTAGTTCATTAAATGGTTCAACTTAAGCGGCAGCGTAGTACGGCAGTGAAAGCATGGACTCTGGAACCGGACTCTGGAACCAGACTCCGTAGGCAGGAATCTCAGCTCTGTCACTTCCTGGGGTATCTCTGGTGTCAGTCACATCATCTGCCAAATGGGAATAAAGATAATAATCATACCTACCCATAGGGTTGACATTAAAATTAAATCAATTAATATTTGTAGAGCACTTAGAACAGTGACTGGAATTTAATAAGTGCTATGTGAACATTCGCTGAATAAATAAATGCAAATTCTAAAAATCAGAGTATTTTAGAGCCAATTTGATTTGAGTTTGAATACCAAACTCATCGTTTGTTACATAACAGTATCTGCCTTTCAGGATTAAAAGAAATGCCCTCTATCAAGGACTTAGAACAGTGCTTGGCACAAATAGATACCCAATAAATATTAATTATGTCGTATTCTTGTTAATATCTGAGTCTATTTTGGACTTTGTCTAGAATTTTTAGAACTGTTAGCTATTTTCAGAATAAAAGTGAATTCAGTGTTAATATTACCTGCAAGAAAGGTAAATAATGTCAACAACATTTAAATCAACTGTAGGCTTGGTTAATCCTTGGCGTGGACAACTGAGGACTGATCTGATTGTCCTCGTTATGTTGTTTTTTTGTTTTGTTTTGTTTTGTTTTTTGCATGGCAGCGCCATTCCCTTGAGCTTTGAATCAGTTTTAATATGTCACATAAAATCTCCACTGAGTGTTGGAAACATCATCTTAAATCCAAGAATAAGTCACCAGCTGTATTGTACTCTCTTTAAGACACTCATTTGGCTTTTCCATTCCAGATGTCTAGAAGGTTACGTGATGCATACAACTGTAGACACATTCACCTGTCAGAAAGACGGTCATTGGTTTCCTGAGACAATCTCCTGCAGTCCTAAAAAATGTCCTTTGCCAGCAAATATAACACGTATACGTGTTCACGGGGATGATTTCAGTGTGAATAAGCAAGTTTCTGTGTCCTGTGAAGAAGGGTATATCTATGAGGGAGTTAACATATCAACATGTCAGGTAAGATTCACTGCCTTAGAACATGCATTTGTAACTCATTTACATATATTAAATGTGTGTGTGTCCACACAAGCAGTATTTTTCAGCCCTGAAAAAAAAAATGTCTCAAGTTTCCAATTGTGTCAAGAATTTGAGAAGTTTTTTTGGTAGAAATATAAAGCATCTTTCTTTTCAATATTCCCATTTTTAAACTAAGAAAATGCCAAGAGTAGATAAAAAGTGCCAAAGTTAGATAAAGCGTTCAAATATCTATAACAAAATATTCATGAAAAATTAACCATAAGTCAGGTGGCTCATACATAAATCCTGTAAAGAGTGTCTTTGTGTGGGAACTGAGCCCTGATTGAGAGCAAATGTCTCTAGTTTTAGTAGAAAAAACAAAAGTCGCAGAAACAATAGAGTCAAATGCTGTCTCTGCTACCTACTACTTGTATGACTTTAAGAAAGTTACCTAAAATGCCTAAGCTTCAAGTTCCTTATTTGAAAAAAAAATGTGTATAACAGTGTGTGTCTTGTATGATTAGAACAAAAAACTAGAGAATTAATGGGGGAAAGGGCCTAGATCAACACCATAGATAGAAGATATTCCTAGCACATCCCCTTCTCTTAGCTTCCATAAGATGAGCCAGAGAAAGAAAAATAAAATGAGTTATTGATATATTCTTCTGTTTCTGGAGTTGGGGGAGGGAGGAGTTGAAGGTGGGGAGCAGGCTGCATGGTCTAGAAATAAGTTTTACCTTAAACATTCCTTTGAACTGCATCTCAGTATTTATAGGCTCTGTGGCCTTATGTTCCCCCAACTTGTTTTATTTGTAAATCAGTAATTGCAAGGATTTAATTAATGTTAATAAAGCATCTAGTACATGCCTGACATTTAGTAGGGACTCAAGAACTATTTCATTCTCCTCCCAGTTTTCCATTTGTAAGTCATGCATACTCAGTGATTGGTTTCTGCCAAACCTAAAAACAGGAACATCACAGGAAGCAGGCCAGATGACTGGCGGGGGTACCACGCTCTCAAAATTGGTATCGTTTCCAGATTATCCCTTTTAGATTTAGAACTGAAGCAGTTTGAGGGGAAGCTTTTTCAAAGACCCTGAACTGTTTGAAATAAGCTAATGGGAAATTCGTCCCACCACGTTTAAGGGAATAATTCAATGTTCTCCCAGAGCTTCTCCAGGTTGGGTGTGTGAACAATCGAGTGCCCCTCCATGTGCCCTGTGGGACCCCAAACACTGGTGACTGTGCTCTTTTTTTCTGAATCAGTAATTTATTTTTGACAACCCTCCTCACTTTCTCTACACAAGGTATGACCCCTAACCCTCACACAACTGAGTTTTGGGTTTGAATTTTTGTCCGAAAGGTAGAATAGACCCTTTATAAGTGTTTAGATGCACAAATTGTGTAACGCTATGTTCAGTGCCTATAAATATTTTATCTTGATAGAGCAAAATGATTCTGTCCTTCATAGAATAAATGGATGAGAAGATCACTATGAAGTTTGAAACATGAGTACAGGAGGTCCAGCCTTTCCTGAAATGATGACCTATTACAGAATTACAAAGGTCCTATCAGTGTGGTATTGGTGTAGACTCAGCAGAAAGGAAAATGAGTGGAACGGAAGAAATAAATCCAAGTACATCTTGATAAAGGAGTCACCACAAGTCCATGGAGAAAGGAATCATTAGTAAACAAATTACTCTGATATAATGAAGTAACCAATGAGGGGGGGGATTAAAATATGCCAAAACAGGTTTCAGATGTATCAAAAGAAAACAGTACTGTGTAGTTTTTAAAAGTTAATAGTAATACCCAGAACAATTTATGCAAAAAGGTATCTTTATTGAAGCACCATTCATAGTATTGAAAAATTAGATACAACTAACACTTCCGACACTAAGGGAATGGTTAACTATGAGGCAGACATACGTATAAAATTAATTCTGCCTCATACATAGAATAAAGGGTTTAGCCTGAAGTCCTGTTATTGACTGTTAATGAGCTCATGCACTGTTTCCTCAAGGAAAAGAGAAGAATATTAGCAAGAGAATAACAGTCTTTTTGTTTTTTTTAATTTTTTTTTTTAATGTTTATTTATTTTTGAGACAGAGAGAGACAGAGCATGAACAGGGGAGGGTCAGAGAGAGGGAGACACAGAATCCGAAACAGGCTCCAGGCTCTGAGCGGTCGGCACAGAGCCCGACGCGGGGCTCAAACTCACGGACCGCGAGATCATGACCTGAGCCGAAGTCGGCCGCTTAACCGACTGAGCCACCCAGGCGCCCCGAGAATAACAGTCTTTAAGGGAAACATCTGTGTATGCCTCACTTCACTTAAATAGAAGGTTGAAAAATGTTCACTCTGACCATGGCAGTGGGAAATAAAGTGAAAAGTGATGATAGATTGGTATCAGGATATAAGGATGCCCTGGAATATTTGTATCAACCATCCAGTCCTCATGCATCATAATGAAAACACACTTCTTGGCGTTCTTGATATTTTAATGGTTTCTATTAGGAAGAAAATGCTTGTTTTATGTGTTTGAGAAATGTCTAAAATTGTTCAGTGATAACTAACAAGGGCATCTAATAACTAATGTGTGTTTTCTAAGGCCACAGACTATACGTATCAGAAGTAGAACCAAATTCTGGGATCATCATTTTAGGGATTATTCTGCTCTGCCAATATTTGCAAACTTCATTCATACATATTAACTCTTAAGTGTAACTTCTAATCTGTCATTTGTCATTTAGCTTGATGGCACCTGGGAGCCACCGTTTTCTGATGAATCCTGCAGTCCAGTTTCTTGTGGGAAACCTGAAAGTCCAGAACATGGGTTCGTGTTTGGCAGTAAATTTACTTTTGAAAGCACAGTTATTTATCAGTGTGAACCTGGCTATGAATTAGAGGTAAGTGAACAAATTGTTTAACTAGAATCAATTTGTTTTTTGAGTATTCTGGGAACATTTTTAGTATAATACCAATTTGTTTCACTGGTTCTGGTCCTAAAAGATTTTTTTATACTTTGTTACCTTACATCCTAACACTTTCCAAGAAATATTTGAAGTGACTTATAATTGGGGAGCCTGAGTGGCTCATTTAAGCGTCCAGCTTCGGCTCAGGTCCTGATCTCCCAGTCCACAGGTTCAAGTCCCACGCTGGACCCTGTGCTGACAGCCCAGAGCCAGGAGCCTGCTTCAGATTCTGTGACTCCCTCTCTCTCTGCCCCTCCCCTGCTTGCACTCTGTCTCTCTTTCTGTCTCTCTCAAAAATAAATAAACATTAAAAAAAAAGTTGGGGGGCGGAGCCTGAGTGGCTCAGTCAGTTAAGCGTCCGACTTCACCTCAGGTCATGATCTCACGGTCCATGAGTTCAAGCCCCACGTCAGGCCTGTGCTGACAGCCCAGAGCCTAGAGGCTGCTTTGGATTCTGTGTCTCCCTCTCTCTCTGCCCCTCCTCCGCTCACACTCTCTCTCTCTCAAAAATAAACGTTAAAAACATATTTTTAATTTTCTTAAATGACTTATAATTTTAAAAAAACAAAGTAAGTCTCAAATTACAAAAGAATCAGAGCCATGAAAAGGAAGAGGAGACTAGTATACCAGCCACAAGACTTTTATTGTTACTTTAGTTGACCATTTAAACTTGTGTTTTGGCCTTTTGTTAAATCCTACTGTGTAACAGGCCAGGCCATCTGTCACTGTGGGGAGGTAACCATAGGGACTGACGTACGCAAACTAGGATTTCCTCAAGCAATGGGTTTAAATACTTTGGAGAGTTGTTGGTAGAGATCCTAGGTTGCCACCTGGCAGGTGTGGCCTGAAAATCCTCAGAGCAGTTCTAGCTGAATACCAAGTTAGTCGCAAGACCACACCTGGTTTGTAACATTAAAACCCCATCAGCAGCGTCTCTGTCTTCCTATTTACTTTGGTGGGAAAGCTGCATTTTTTTTTTTAAGTTTTTATTTTAATCACCCAGTGATCATCATGGCAAGTGCACTCCTAATCCTCATCACCTGTTTCACCTGTTCCCCCCACCTCCCTCCCTCCTGGTCACCATCAGTTTGTTCTCTATAGCTAAGTGTGTGTTTCTTGCTTTGTCTCTTTTTATCCCCCTTTGTTCATTTTTTTTTGTTTCTTAAATTCCACATATGAGTGAAATCATATGATATTTGTCTTTCTCTGACTGACTTATTTCGCTTAGCATTATACTCCCTAGATCCATCCATGTCATTGCAAATGGCAAGATTTCAGCCTTTTTATGGCTAATATTCCATTCCGTTCCATTCCACAAACTCACCAATACCTGCTGTTTCTTGTGTTTTTGATTTTAGCCATTCTGACAGGTGTGAGGTGATATCTCATTGTAGTTTTGATTTGCATTTCCCTGATGATGAGGGATGTTAAGCATTTTTTCATGTATCTGTTGGCCATTTGTATGTCTTCTGTGGAGAAATGTCTGTTCATGTCTTCTGCCCATTTTTAATTGGGTTATTTGTTTTGGATGTGTTGAGTTATATAAGTACTTTATATATTTTGGATACTAACCCTATATCGAATATGTCATTTGCAAACATCTTCTCCCATTCCATAGGTTGCCCTTTAGTTTTGTTGATTATTTCCTTCACTATGCAGAAGCTTTTCTTTTTTTAAGATTTATTATCTTTAAGTAATCTCTACATACAACGTGGGGCTTGAACTCACAACCCCAAGATCAAGAGTTGCATGCTCCACCAACTGAGCCAGCCAGGCACCCCTGTAGAAGATTTTTATTTTGATGTAGTCCCAATAGTTTATTTTTGCTTTTGTTTCTCTTGCCTGAGGAGACCTATCTAGAAAAATGTTGCTATGACTGATATCATAGAGACTACTACTTATGTTTTCCTCTAGGAATTTATGGTTCAAGTCTCACATTTAGATCTTTAATCCATTTTAAATGTATTTTTGTGTATGGTGCAAGAAAGTGTTTCCAACACCATTTGTGGAAGAGACTGCCTTTTTTCCACTGGATATTCTTTCCTGCCTTATCAAAGAGTAGTTGACCATAAATTGTTGGTTTATTTCTGCATTTTGTTCTGTTTCATTGATCTGTGTGTCTTTTTTTGTGTGCCAGTACCATACTGTTTTGATGATTACAGTTTTGTTATGTAACTTAAGTCTGGAATTGTGATGTCTCCAACTTTGCTTTTTTTTTCAAGATTGCTTTGGCGATTCAGGGTCTTTTATGGTTCCATACAAATGTTAGGATTATTTGTTCCAGTTATGTGAAAAATGCTGTTGGTATTTTGATGGGGATTTCATTAAAGGTGTAGATTGCTTTGGGTATTATAGACATTTTAACGATATTATTTCTTCCAATCCACGACCATGGGATGTTTTTCCATTTCTTTCTGTCATCTTCAATTTCTTTCATCAGTGTTTTATAGTTTTCAGAGTACAGGTCTTTCACCTCTTTGGTTAGTTTTATTCTAAGTATCTTATTATTTTGGGTGCAGTTATAAATGGGATTGTTTTCTGAATTTCTCTTTCTGTTGCTTCATTATTGGTGTATAGAAATGCAACAGATTTCTGTGGATTGATTTTGAATCCTGTGATTTTACTGAATTTGTTTATCAGTTCTAGAAGTGTTTTGGTGGAGTCTTGGGTTTTCTATATAGAGTATCATGTCTTCTTCAAACAGTGGAAGTTTGACTTCTTCCTTACCAGTTTGGATGCCTTTTATTTCTTCTTTTTGTCTGATTGCTGTAGCTAGGACTTCCAGGACTATGTTGAATAAAAGTGGTAAGAGTGGACATCCTTGTCTTTTTCTTGACCTTAGGAGAAAAGCTCTCATGTTTTCCCCATTGAGGATGATGTTAGCTGTGGGTTTTTCATATATGGCTTTTATTATGTTGAGATATGCTCCCTCTAAACCTACTTTGTTGAGGGTTTTTTTTTTTTGTGAATGGATGTTGTACTTTGTCAAATGCTTTCTCTGTATCTATTGAAAAGATCGTATGGTTCTTATCCTTTCTCTTACTGATACAATGTATCATGTTGATTGATTTGTGAATATTGAATCATCCTTGCAACCAAGGAATAAATCCCAATTGATCGTGGTGAATGATTTTTTAACATGTTGTTGCATTTGATTTGCTAGTACTTTGTTGAGAATACTTGCATCTATGTTCATCAAAGATACTGGCCTATAGTTCTCTCTTTTTGTGATGTCTTTATCTGGTTTTGGTATCAGGGTAATGCTGGCCTCATAGAATGAATTTGGAAGTTTTCCTTCCTCGTCTGTTTTTTGGAATATTTTGAGAAAGTATGGGTATTAACTCTTCTTTAAATGTTTGCTAGAATTCACTTGTGAAGCCATCTGATCCTGGATTTTGGTGGCTATCAGTCTGTTCAAGTTTTCTATTTCTTCCTATTTCAGTTTTGGTAGTTTCTATGTTTCTAGGAATTTTTCCATTTCTTCCAGGTTGTCCAGTTTTTTGGCATATGGTTTTTCATAATATTCTCTTAAAATTATTTGTCTTTCTGTGGTGTTGTTTGTTATTTCTCCTCTCTCATTGGTGATTTTATGTCTCTGAGGCCTTTTTCTTCTCTTTTTGATAAGTCTAGCTAGGTGGATTTCATTGATTTTTTTTCACAGAACCAGCTCCTGGTTTCATGTATCTATTCTATTTTTTTCATTTTCTATATCATTTATTTCTGCTCTTATCTTTATTATTTACTTCCTTCTGCTGGTTTCAGGTTTTGCTTGTTGTTCTTTTTCTAGCTCCTTTAGGTGTAAGGTTAGGTTGTTTATGTGAGATTTTCTTGGTTCTGGAGGTGGCCTATACTGCTATAAACTTCCCTCTTTGTAGGCATTTTTGATGCATCCAGAGGTTTTGAGCTGATGTGTTTTCATTTTCATTTGTTTCGTTGTATTTTTTATTTCTCCTTTTATTTCCAAGTTGACCCATTCATTGTTTAAGGCATTTTATTTAACCTGCATGTATTTGTGTTTTTTCTAGATTTTTTTCTTGTGGTTGATTTCTGTTTTTATGGTGTTGTGATCAGAGAAGATGCATGGTATGACTTTTATCTTTTTGAATTTGTTGAGGCTTGTTTTGTGACTTAATATGTGATCTGGAAAATGTCCCATGTGTGCTTGAAAAGAATGCCTAATCTGCTATTTTAGGATTGAATGCTCTGAATATTTCCGTTAAATCCATGTGTTCCAGTGTGTCATTCAAAGCCATTTTTTCCTTGTTGACTTTTTGTTTTGATGATCTGTCCATTGATTGAAGTGGAGTGTTGAAGTCCCCTACTATTATTGTATTACTGTCAATTAGATCCTTTATGTTTGTAATTAACTATTTTATGTGTTTGGGTGCTTCATGTTGGAGGCATAATTATTTACAATTGTTACATCTTCTTGTTAGATTTTCCCCTTTATTATTATATAGTGTCTTTCTTTGTCTCTCATTACAGTCTTTGTTTTAGTCTGTTTTCTCTTATATAAGTATTGCATCTCTGGCTTACTTTTGACACCCAGGTACGTGATAGTTGTTTCTCCCGTCCCCTCACTTTCAGTTGATAGGTGTCTTTAGGCCTAAAATGAGTTTCTTGTAGGCAACATATATAGATGGGTTTTGTTTTTTTTTTTTATCCATTCTGTCACCCTATGTCTTTTGATTGGAGCATTTAGTCCATTTACATTCAAAGTAATTATTGACATATATATTTATTGCCATTTTATTACTTGTTTTGTGGTTGTTTCTGAAGATTTTCTCTGATCCTTTCTTATTGTTCTCTCTTTCATGTTTTACTGATTTTCTTTAGTAAGACATTTGGATTTCTTTCTCTTCATTCTTCACATATTTATTAGTGGTTTTTAATTTGAGGTTACCATTAGGTTTGTATATAACATCTTCTGTATATAGTACTCTATATTAAGTTGATGGTCATTTAAGTTTGAACCCATTCTTTACTCCTCTTCTCCCCACATTTTAGGTATATGGTGTCATATTTTATATCTTTTTTATTTTGTGAGTTCCTTGACTGACTTTTACAGAAATACTCATTTTTATTGCTTTGTGTTTCTTACCTTCATACTTGTCATTTTTGGTCTTTCCTTTCCACCCAAAGAGTCCCCTTTAATATTTCTTGCAAGGCCGGTTTAGTGGTCACAAACTCCACTAATTTTTGTTTTTCCAGGAAACTCTTTATCTCTGCTTCTATTCTGAATGAGCCTTACTGGATAGAATATTCTTGGCTGTAGACTTTTTCTCATTCTGCACTTTGAATATATCATGCCTCTCCTTTCTGGCTTGTAAAGTTTTTGCTGAAAAATTCACTGATAGCCTTATGGGATTTCCTTTGTATGTAACTGTCTTCTTTTGTCTTGCTGCTTTTAATATTTTTCTTTATCACTATATTTTGCCATTTTAGTTATAATATGTCTTAGCGTGGATCTGCTTTTGTTGATTTTGTTGGGGGTTCTCTGTGCCTCCTGGATCTGAATATCTGTTTCTGTCCCCTGATTAGGAAAGTTCTCAGATATTATTTCTTCAAATAAATTCTTTACTGCCTTTTCTCTGTCTTCTCCTGAGACTCCAATAATACATGGAGTCACTGAGTTCCTTAAGTCTGTCCTCATTTTTCATAATTCTTTTTTTTTCCTCTTTTTTTACAGCTTGATTACTTTTCATTACTCTGTTCTATGTCATTAATTCATTTCCTTGCTTCTTCCAGCCTGCTGTTCATTCCATTAAGCATGTTGCTCATTTTGGTTTTTGAGCCCTTTGTCTGCTATGTTATTCCTTATCTCTGTTAATGTCACTGATGTCCTCTACTCTTTTCTCAAGTCCAGTGAGTATCCTTATGATCATTGCTAAACATTCCATCAGGCATGTTACTTATATCTGTCTTGCTTAGATCTTTGGCTGCGGCCTTGTCCTTTCTTTCATTTGGACAGATTCCTCTGTCTTCTCATTTTGTCTAACTCTGTGCCAGTTTCTCTGTGTTAGGAAAGTCAGCTACATCTCTTGTTCTTGAGGGTAATGGCTTTATGAAGAAGAGGTCTGTAGTACCCTGCACTGTAGTGTCCCTTTTTCCCCAGGGCCTGGTGCTTCTGAGGGTAACTCCAATGTGTGCTGCATGTGCTCTGATTTTGTGTCCTGGCTTCGTTATACTTCAGGCCAGTGGTCTGCAGAGGTTCTCTTTGCCTATTGTGAGCAGTGTTTGTCCCTGACCTGAATGTGGCACATTTTAACTAGGTGTGTTCTGTCTGTTTGTGAAATGAGATCTGTCACCACCACCACCACCAGAAGTAAGGTCTTCCAAAACTCCCAGATTGAGAGATGAGGTGTTGGCAGGGGTTTAGACTGTTCCTCTGAGGGAGAGGTCTGCTACACTGGGACTGAGGCAAGCATGACTGGGAAGCAGGGTTCTTCTGGAGTATGGGATGGCATGGTTTGGTGTAAGCAAGTTAGGTAGTGAGTGTCAGCACTGTGCTGGTTCCTGCAGGTAGCTCTGGGCTTATGCTGAGGGGAGGGGAGGGAAATGGCACCTGCTAGTTCCTTTGTTCCCAGATGGGTCTGCTGTGAGCACTACCTCTCTAGGACATGCTCCGAGATAAGCAACTAACCTTCCCACTGTATGCCCCAGGCATTCTTCAGATCACTGTGTCCACACTGTATGTCCGAGGATGTTTGCCTGCCTTCTCTCTAAGAGCAGCCCCAATGTCCTCTGAGCTCTTCCAGACAAGCATGCTGATCTTTAAAACTCCAGGCTTGGGGCGCCTGGGTGGCTTGGTCAGCTAAGCGTCTGACTTCGGCTCAGGTCATGATCTCCCGGTCCGTGAGTTTGAGACCCGCGTCAGGCTCTGTGCTGACAGCTCAGAGCCTGGAGCATGTTTCGGATTCTGTGTCTCCCTCTCTCTCTGCTCTTCCCCTGTTCATGCTCTGTCTCTCTCTGTCTCAAAAATAAATAAGCATTAAAAAAAAAATTAAAAAGACAAAAAAACTCCAGGCTTGAAGCCCTGCTGGTTGCCAGAACTCATGAAATTCAGGCTCTCTTGATTTCCAAGCCAATTGCTATGGGAATTTGTTTTCCCTATGCACTCCTCTCTATGCTATTCTGCCTCTCACCCTTCTCTGTGACTGCAGCTTTCTTCCCACTGCAATGACCACAATCTGTTTCTCTCTCAAGCTGTATTTCTTCACTTCCTACCTTCTTCCATGTGACCTCTTCTCTCCCTTAAGTTGTGGATGCTGTTCTGCTAGTGTTCAAGTTGATTTGGGGGGGTGGTATTTAGTATGATTTGATAGTTATTTAGTTGTATGTGCGGGATGAGGCAAGTCTAGGGTCCTCCTCCATTGCCATTCTCCCCTCCTCTCGGGAGTCAGTTTTGCTGAAGATTGATTATATCATCAAACTTGAAATTTAAGATACATGTTTATATTTCATAATGCCATCATCTGGTTTTTCAGGAAACTTCTTTCCTGTTTTTATTGTGGTAATGGTATTTAAATAGGGGTTTTACAGAAGTATTCATTGCCAGTGATTTGTTAAATTTGTATAGTATGTTCTATTATTTTTTGAGCATGCAATCAGAATTGTCATAACATAGGTCCATGAAAACTGGAACTAGACATATATGGATCTTATTTCATTTTCTTAAAAGATTTTTAAAAAAAAGAAAAGGAGGATAATGTAATGGTTGATTACAATTGGAGAGTTTTTCTGTTTTTGAAATTTATTTCTTCATGTTAGATTACTAATCTTGCATTTTCTTAAGAAGTAAAGTGGTATAAAATTTAAACTTAATAATTGAAATTTAATATTTAACAACTTGATGGGTCATTAAATTTGAGGAGGTAGATAATTTACCTTAAAAATTTTTGCAAATACCTTAGTGTTAACTATAAAATTGAGAAGAAGTGCTATAGCCATAGTTCTCATTCTAGGCTACATGTTAGAAACATCTTAGAAACTTGTTTTAGAAAATTTTTTAATGTGTATTTATTTATTTTGAGAGAGAGAGCATGCATACAAGTGGGGGAAGGGGTGAGAGAGAGGGAGAGAGAGAATCCCAAGAAGGCTCCACATTGTCAGCACACAGCCTGACCCGGAGCTCTATCTCATGAACTGCGAGATCGTGACCTGAGCTGAAATCAAGAGTCAGATGCCAACTGACCAACTGAGCCACCCAGGCTCCCCTTATCTTAGAAACTTTTAAAAATTGTTAATGTCCAGTTACTATCAGAAATAACCAATGCCAGGTCTGGTACATGAAATATAAAAGATTAGCTAAGAAAACTTGTCCTGTGAGATAGCAGGGAACTTATCAAAGCCTACGTGTCAAAAAGCCTTGAGGGTCAACTGGACGAGGCTCCCACAGGCCAACATAAGACCATTTGGGCTTCAATAAGGTAGTAACTTAATGGACTGAAACACATCAAATATGTCATGAGTAATAGTAGACTCATAATGACACTAAAGAAAATTAGTTGGTAACCAATATTAGAAGATGCTTATGAACAAATTCATTATTTTGAAAACAGACAATAAAAGAAGAATTGTCTTTTCCAGGCTAGCTGCATGACTAGAAAACCAGTAGTAGATGAGGGAAGCTTCCCTTTATAGAAGTATTTCAGTCAATAAATAATAGGATTTAAATCTCAGAGTTTGCAGTTCTTAGGAACTAATGGATGTAGGTCATCATCATGGCTACTGGTGTTAGAAAAAATAGAAGCAAACAGATGTTATGTGCCTCTGGATGGAAAAACACACCATATGAAAAAGTCTCGCCAAACAAAATTTTTTTTTTGAATTTGAATCTTAGAAAATCTCTAAATCCCGACAACCGACACCAAAGACGGAAGGACATGCTACGTGACACCACCATGGAGCAATCAGCAAAATTCTGTCTGTAGAAATGGCTACAGAACAAAGGACCCAGTTTCCCAGTTGCTAAAACAAATAAGTTGGCAGTGTAAGGGAGAAATAGAAGGAACCTATAGATTTAAAAAGGTTCATAAACCAGGTAGACTTATTTTGGTCCCGATTCAACTGAACTACAAAATAATCAGTTACAAAATTTATGCAACAATTGGAAATTTGACTGCTAACAGGATTAGATTAATATTAAGGAATTGTCATTTTTAAGCTGTGATAATGTTGTTGGTTATTGTGGTTATAGTTCTAAGAACCCTCATCTTTTAGAGATTCATACTGAAATAATTACTGTTAAACGATTTGATATCTGGGATTTGCTGTAGAATAATGTGAGTTTTTAGGAAGGGAGTGGGGCTTAGAGGAAACAAGTTTGGCTTTGAATCAATTGTGTAAGGTGGGTGATGGTTATGTGGGAGTTTGTTACTCTTCTTTCTACTTTTACATTTTTCATGTGTTTGAGTTTTTCCATGAGACAAGATTTTAAAAGCTACCAATACCTACTGTCACCCCTGGCTAATTAATTCAGTACCTCTGTCAGTTGGGTCCGGGGAAGCAGCATCTTTTTAAAAGTTTCCCAGGTGATTCCAACGTATGGCCAGGACTAGGACAGAGAACCACTCTGAGACATCACTCAGTGTTTCTCAAAGTGCGGTCTATGAACCCGTTGCTTGTGAATCATCTGAGAAGTTCAAAAAAGGAGTGTACATTCCTAGGCTGCGACCCTCTAAAAATAGGACCTACGGGTTTGCATTTTTTTTAATTTTTTTTTAACGTTTATTTATTTTTGAGACAGAGAGAGACAGAGCATGAACGGGGGAGGGGCAGAGAGAGAGGGAGACACAGAATCGGAAGCAGGCTCCAGGCTCTGAGCCGTCAGCCCAGAGCCCGACTCGGGGCTTGAACTCACGGACCGTGAGACCATGACCTGAGCTGAAGTCGGACGCTTAACTGACTGAGCCACCCACGTGCCCCGAGGGTTTGCATTTTTAACAAGCACTCCAGATGGGAAGGGTCAGTGGCTGGAAAGTGGTTAAGAATAGCAACATGGTCCCAGCAGACCTCTGTTACAAGCTCTGTCTCTCACTGGACGAGAAGTATTAAGAGAACAAATCAAACCTCTCTGCCGCTGTTTCCTCTCTGTTTTGTCTACACTAGAAATTTGATAGCGACCTTTGCAAGGTTACTGCAAGGGCTGAAGATTTAAAAAGTGGCAAGCACTGCCTTTTATGCATGGTTCCAGTTCAGTATAGGGCAATTACTGTGATCCCTACTACTGTTTGTATTGTTACCCAAATCAGGCAAAGCAATTTGGACAATCAATGTCAGTCATGTTAAATTCTTCTGCTTTGTAAGTAAGTTACTGTTTATATGTACAATAAACAACTTTCTTAAGCCACCTAAGTCTCAGAAATTTTACCACACATGCAATCTTCTTGAAATAAAATTACTATAGGAAATTGAGGAATAAATCAAAATAAAGAACTCAAAAATGGGCTAGTCATTTTATAAAATCACTAGTGAACAATAAAGTAGTTGTGATGATTCTAAAGCATTGTAAGTATCTAACCTAATGGTTGATCATGCAAAAACGCTATGTCAAAAATAGTAACTGGATGTTAATCTGGATCTAAAACTCCAGCTTCATTCATCAAAAACAAGAGATGTAAAGGGACAGAGAGAAAAAAAGTCAAAAGGAAAAGTATGATGAAATTCGCAGTGTAACTGTGGAGGGAGCCCAAAGACAGCATTTGATTTTTTTTTTTACATCAATAATTACAGAAAACAGATTTATTTGAGTTTCTGTTGGAATTAAAAATTGGCATAGTCAAAACAGAATATTTATTATTCAAATCGTTAGATGAAAGAGAAGGGAAAAATAGTGGGGAAAATGCTCGACTATTAACTGAAATTAACTACTTGACTGTAGTCTACTCTGGAAGTACCTAAATAGGGAACTGGCTTTAATGGCTTGTCATACACTTCCTCAAAATTAATAAAAACTCACAAACTAAAATAGCACATTTTCCTGTGCATACGTAAGTATATAAGTGTAGAAAAAGCATGGCAAATGTTAACAGTGTTTGTCTCTGGATGGAGAATCCTGAAAAACCCCATTTTTCATTTGTATTTTCCAAAATTTCTTTTTTTTTTTTTTTAATTTTTTTTTCAACGTTTTTTATTTATTTTTGGGACAGAGAGAGACAGAGCATGAACAGGGGAGGGGCAGAGAGAGAGGGAGACACAGAATCGGAAACAGGCTCCAGACTCCGAGCCATCAGCCCAGAGCCTGACGCGGGGCTCGAACTCACAGACCGCGAGATCGTGACCTGGCTGAAGTCGGACGCTTAACCGACTGCGCCACCCAGGCGACCCCAAAATTTCTATAATCAACACACATAACTTTTTTCAATAAGAAAAAAAATAATGACTGTATATCAAAAGAAACATTTTCTTAATTGATTCAATTTTTTTTTGGAAAGTCAGGAGAGTAACCTTCCACCAGAGTCAATGGAATCTTTATAGGTAAAGATTTATCAATAAACTAATAGCTCAAAGAAAATATCTTTGATAAAGAATAAGGATGAAAGGCATCAGTCAGATCAAACCAAAATAGAGGCAATAGCTCGTTTTCAGACTTGTTGCTAATGTAGAACACAGCTTCAAGACAATATGATATCCAAAGGGCTCTGAGCAATGAAGAAACAGGTGACAAAATCCATGTGCATATACTGACTTAGAATTAAGGTCCCTAAAACTTTACTTAGAACCTAATCTTTTTAAACATATATTACAAAATTTTATTTATCTCATTTTTCCATAGTAGCTAAGGAATTTAAAGCATGGAGAAGCATTATCATTAGGAACACTGATGATTACAGTAAAAGATAACCAACAAAGAGGGAAGAAACAAAGACTCATAAAAATTATATCCAGAAGTCAAAGAATAGTAATCTTTGTCCATATATGCCTATGATAACTCTAGAGGACCAACTGCCTATATAGCCATCAAGGGCTATGGGATATTGAAAAATATGCAAAAATATATTCAGAATAATAATCATAAAATTTTTCAAGTAAATTATATTCATTTTTTTAAATTATCCTTTATTTTTTTTTAACATTTTTATTTATTATTGAGAGATAGAGAAAGACAGAGCATGAGCAGGGGAGAGGCAGAGAGAGGAGGAGACACCGAATCCGAAGCAGGCTCCAGGCTCAGAGCTGTCAGCACAGAGCCCGACACGGGGCTCGAACTCACAAACCACGAGATCATGACCTGAGCTGAAGTCGGACGCTCAACCGACTGAGCCACCCAGGCGCCCCATTGTTTTACTTTATTTAAGAAGGCAGGGAAATACATTTTAGAAAGATTTTTACCCCAAATAAAATTTTGAATGCTTGGGCCCTTAGTAGGATAAATTTTTCTTTTTTTTCTTTTTTTTTAAATTTTTTTAACGTTTATTTATTTTGAGAGACAGAGACAGAGCATGAGTGGGGGAGGGGCAGAGAGAGAGAGGGAGATACAGAATCTGAAGCAGGCTCCAGGCTCTGAGCTATCAGCACACAGCCCGATGCGGGGCTCGAACCCGTGAACTGTGAGATCATGACCTGAGCTGAAGTCGGATGCTGACCTTACTGAGCCACCCAGGTGCCCCAGGATAAATTTATCTTTAATGGTTAAGTTACATTGCCAAAAATTCACTCTTCATACCCGTAAGATATCTTAACTTGTTTTATGTTCAAAACTATAAGGTGTAACAATGCCAATTCACATTCTTGGCCATACCTCTCTCAGGTACTGAAAAATAAATTCAATTCAAAATATTTTTAAAACTTACTCAGCAAATATACCTCTTTGACATTTCAAACATGTTTTTGATCGACCTTTGCTATTGGTTATAATCAGATGTCAGGTCAGTAGAAAGTGAAATAAAATCTGTACTTTAATTACACTGCTCAGCCAGGGTATGAAGTTTGAAGTAATTTGATGAAAGCATTTTTGAAAGTCTAAACCTAGCCCTTAAAAACTATATTTATTTAATCAATTGATTTAGCATTCCAGTGCTGGAAGATTCAAGTTCACGGCCATGATTACTTTGTGTTCCCTTATCATCTTTCCTTTACTGAGTATAATCTTGTCAATGACCTTTTTCTCATCAATTCACAGGGGAACAAGGAACGTGTTTGTCAGAAGAACAGAATGTGGAGTGGAGAGGTAGCAGTGTGCAAAAGTAAGTCAAATGACACTGAGCAGTCCTAAAAAAAAAAAAAAAAAAACGATACCATATCATGTGACACATGATAACAACATGGCCACATTTTCTTTATAAATCAGTTTTTTAATAAAAAAAAATTTTTTAATCATCTCCGTAAACTGTCGGAGAATCTTTTATGGGCTTTTTGCTCAAGGTCCCCGAGCCAATAAAAGGGTCAAAAATAATAGTAGAAACTAATGATTAAATTGGAATAGAGCACAAAATTACCAAATTGGGAATGGCAAACATTTTGTTTCGAAATTAGTTCATTATTGGATTTATTTGCATTCTTTTTGTGGGCTTTTCCCCCAAATAATTATAATTAGAAGGCTTAGCGCTATTGTTTTTTGGTGACGGTACTAGCCAAAACTGACAGTTTTTTAGTGATGTTGTCATCACATCTGTCACATTTTTGTGTGTGTGGAATTTTGCATTAACTCATCTTATGAGAACATGCAAGTTTATTGAGCAAGACATGAGTTCATTCACATGAGTTCATTCCCAACACATGGCCCATATGATCCCTCTGCTGGAGACAATGTACAGTTGACCTCCTAACCAACCCAGGTTTGAACCATGCATGTCCACTTATATGTGGGTTTTTTTTTTTTTTCAATAAATGTAGTCTGGTACTGTAAATGTATTTTCTCATCCTTAGGACTTTCTTCGTAACATTTTTCTCTAGCTTACTTGATTGTGAGAATACAGCATATCATACCTAAAACATTCAAAATATTTGTTAATCAACTGTTTATGTCATCAGCAAGGCTTCCGGTCAACAGACTATTGGTTTCTTAAGTTTCTGGGGATTCAAAAGTTATACATGGAGTTTTGACCACATGGGGTGTTGGCGCCCCTAACCCCCATGTTGTTCAAGTGTCAACTATATTTAGATACAAGTAGTTACAAGCCTATCAAAGTGGCAGGCTTTAAACTTTTTTTCTTAATAATCGTGGGGAATCATCAAATTTTCAAATTAGAATTGGCCTCTTAGATTCTAGTCAAGCAGCTTCTTAGATGATTCAACTGGACTAGATTGGATTAAGTCCAAGATCAGATAGATTTATTTATCTCACTAAATAAGTAAATGGGGACTAGGAGAAGTGAAGTGACCTACCGAGTATCATAAATTAAGTTAGTGTCAAAGCTGCCGCTAGGACTCAAGGTTGTTTCCACATGTCTTCTGGGGTAGAGTAATGATTTGATTTTATATACACAGGAATCTTACATTCTTAAAGGAATATTGTGTGGTTGGAACTCAATGGAGAATATATGACTATTTTTAGTTCTCCAAAACTTGTATATATTATACAGAAAAATATTTTTTTTAAGTTTACTTATATGTCTTGAGAGAGAGAGTGCACGAGTGGGGGGCGTGCAGAGAGAGAGGGAGGACAGAAGGTCTGAAGCAGGCTCTGCACTGACAGCAGAGAGCCCAGTGCAGGGCTTGAACTCATGAACCGTGAGATCATGACCTGAGTGAAGTCAGACTTTTAACTGACTGAGCCACCCAGCTGCCCCAGAAAAATATTTTTTAAAGATATTGAGTGATATCTCAAGTCACAGAAAGGCATCATTGGGGATTCCTGATAATAGCATTTTTTTTTCAATCTCAGCCGTTCATGATTAAAATAAAATGTAGGAACATATTTGCAGGGAATGGGAGAGAGGAAAGAAAAGGAAACATG
Organism: Panthera uncia; assembly: GCF_023721935.1. Classification (NCBI taxonomy): domain Eukaryota; kingdom Metazoa; phylum Chordata; class Mammalia; order Carnivora; family Felidae; genus Panthera; species Panthera uncia. The sequence continues at coordinate 96,024 of NW_026058635.1, forward strand.
GAGATCTGGCATAGGAACCCACCATGGCATTGGTGAGGGAATTGTTTTAGTTCTGCAGCGGGTATAAATCAAACTGCAATGACAATGGTTTGTACAGTTGCTCTCTCTGAAATGCAAGATAGTAATAAGTTCTGTATGAATCCTATTATTATCTGTGGGTTTTTTTCTTTCTAAATTACTAAATACGTGACACAAGTTCTTGGCAGAAAGTTAAAAAACACAAATACCAAAAAGAAAATGATAGTTTGAATTCCACCACTCATGGATAAAAAAAAAAAACTATTGATATTTTATATATTTTATTATACACCTTTTTTCTGAGGCATATAAAAAATACAGATATTTCTGTGGGGGAAAAGTGCTCATACTGAGCAACCTGATTTGAAAAATTCTTATATAATTATGAAATTGTTAGATATATTGATATCTGTATTATCAGTTTTCAGGGAAGCCTGTTCACATCAATATGATTCTCAAAGTGTGGCCCACAGACCAGCAGCATCAATAGCACCTGAATCTTGTTAGAAATGCAAGTTCTCGGGGCGCCTGGGTGGCTCAGTCGGTTGAGCGTCTGGCTTCGGCTCAGGTCACGATCTCGCGGTCCATGGGTTCGAGCCCCGCGTCGGGCTCTGTGCTGACAGCTCAGAGCCTGGAGCCTGTTTCAGATTCTGTGTCTCCCTCTCTCTCTGCTCCTCCCCCACTCATGCTCTGTCTCTCTCTCAAAAATAAATAAACATTAAAAAATATTAAAAAAAAAAAAGAAATGCAAGTTCTCAGGCCCTACCCCAACCCTGTTGAACCAAAATTTGCATTTTAACAAAATCCCTAGGTGATTCCTGTGCGCATTAGTTTGAAAGCACTGCGTTACTCCCATGGCTTTTAGCCTTCAGCACACTGGGATGCCCTAAGGGAGCTTTGAAAAATCCGTTGCCCAGATCAATCAGGTCAGAATGTCTGGGGGTAGAACCCCACATCAATATGTTTTTAAAGTTCCCAGGTAATTCCAAGGTACAGCCAAAGTTAAGATCCGTGGTCTCAGTATACGGAATACTCACCGGGCTGGAAGAAGCCCAGAGAAGTCAGTTAGTGTCTAATCCATTGGCTCTCAACCCTGAGTGACCATTAGAAATCATTTGGGATGCTTTTAATACCAGAAGTTCAGCCACAACACAGAGATTCTGATTCATTTGGTCTGAGATAGGGCTTGCTCATTTATACCCCCAGCACTAGTAATGACAAAAGGTAGCAATAGACATAAAGACAGCTAGAGTCAATAGGCAAAATGCCAGTCTTGAACCACCTGCATGTATGAATCCAAAACTTAGACACGCTGGGGTTTTTTCTTCCTTCAAAACGTATCCTTGTATCTCACATATGAGCAGGCTATAATATTTTATATGATGCACTGAGTACCTTTAGCAATTGTAGCAGAAGAAGGAAAGAGGGTTGGAAGAAGCATGTAATATGAGGCTTTTATTTTTCTTTCCAGAGACCAGGTGTGAAGCTCCTCTTGGGTTTCTGAACGGGAAAGCCAAAGTCGAAAACACTGCTGCTGGACCCAGTGTGGTATATTCCTGTAACAGAGGGTACAGCCTTGAAGGAGCACCTGAGGCATACTGCACTGAAAACGGAGCTTGGAGCCACCCAGTTCCTTTCTGCAAACGTGTGTGTTGACTTTAAGAGAGGTTTTAATCAGATTCAGTTTCATGATTAATTTCCCCAGTGTCTGAAACAGAGGAAACTCCACTGAGTGAGACTGACCCAGAGAAAGCAATCAGTGTATATCCAAACCAAATACTGTGGGCTATTTTTAAAACCCAGTTATATTATCTGAAATATCCTAAGAATTGGCTTTCGTCAGATTCCTTGGATGATTACAGGTAGTCCAAGGCACTAATAAAAAAATGCAACTTAATGAAAAAATTTTGACACAAGTATGTAATGAATTTGACTGGGGCTGTGAAAAGGGTGAAGAAAGAATATATTAATGTCTAATTTTAATATAATAAAGTATATACATATATATAATGAATGAAGTTAATTTAGTTAGAAGCATTAGAATGAAAACAATATTCACATGTAAGATCTGAACTGAGGGAGCTCTGGTTATTGTTTCAAGTGTTATAATGCAGTAACTGAGCCTTCAAGACTCAGCTGATGCCTTCCTCACTCACAAATACCTCTTGTGCGCATTGAAAATCAGGAACACCAAAACTGCTGAAATATATGTTAATATGTGTGTCACACACTTGCAGTGAGAAGTCTTTGTGCTATCATCATTGCTGTTTTTCCTTCAGACCTACAAAATGAATCCACTCTTAGAAATAAGCCTTGAAAACTCTACAATTTAAGTTCTAATATCCTGTTCATGGTAGTGTAAGTCTAAAGTTAATATCAGCTTGCTTAGAAATGTCTGCCAATTCTCTGGGTCGTCCTTCTGTAGGATGTTCAGTTAAAGAGAGTAAAGTGACAACAAGAAGCATTTACTCTGCATTTTTAATATTTTTTTCTTCATATATATAAATGAAAAAAAGGGGGGAATGTTGATGCACTCCATGATTTCTAGCACACCTCTTGTTTCCCTAGTGTTGAGCCATCATTTCAAACAACTATTTAATTTCCCATCTTAGAATTTTAGGACAATGTGTGAGTGGTTGACTAACTTGGGGTTTTCAGACCTTAACTGATCTTATCCTTAAAAATAATGTCATGTGGATACAAAACAAATATTTTTTGTTTTTTGTTTTATTTTTTTAACACTACTTTTTAAAATATTTATTTATTTATTTTGAGGGGGTGCGGGGAGAACTGCGAGCAAGGAAGGGCAAAGAGGGAGGGAGAAAGAATCCCAAGCAGACTCCACGCTGCCACCAGAGTCCCACGTGGGGCTCGAACTCACAAACTGTGAGATCAAGACGTGAGCCACCCGAGCCACCCAGGCACCCTCCTTTTTTTTATTTTAGAGAGCGGGGGCAGAGAGAGAGAGAGAGACAGAGAAAGAGAATCTTAAGCAGGCTCCCTGCTAAGCATGGAGCCAGACGTGGGGCTCAGTCTCACAACCCTGAGATCACGACCTGAGCCAAAATCTAAAGTCAGGTGCTTACAGACTGAGCCACCCACCTGCCCCCAAACCGAGGTTTTTTTTGTTTTTTTCTTAATGTTTGAAGTTCCATATTTTTAAGCCTTATTATCATAACTGTGAACCCAGCTCCTACAGGGCTCACCACACTCTGCATTTGAAGAAATCAGAAAAGAGAATATCAGTAAGCATTGTTTTTTCTGTTTAACAGCAAATCCATGCCCTGTTCCTTTTGTGATTCCTGAGAATGCTCTGCTTTCTGAAAAGGAGTTTTACGTTGATCAGAACGTGTCCATCAAGTGTAGGGAAGGCTTCCTGCTCCAAGGCCGGGGCGTCATTACCTGTAACCCCGACGAGACGTGGACACTGACAAGTGCCAAATGTGAAAGTAAGTAAATGGAGGTGGAAGCCATTTCATCTCATGAGTGCAGAATGTTTTCTCATCCTTGTGAGATTATTTTGAATCAAGTGACTTAAATGTAGGTATTTAGGTCTCTGTGTTATCGTGGTTATCAGCTTCTGTGTTGACAATTTTTAAAATTAAAAAAAAAAAAGATCTTTGCATTCCAAACATAAAAAGGAAACCATCTTTCCAGAAGTAGGCTAAAACCTACCTGACCAGAATTCACTGAAGAGATTTTCAAAACCTGCTCTTCTAGGAATGAGCAAAATATTAAATCTAAAATACATATTTTTTTCTGAGGTACCTGTCTGGCTCAGTGGGTAGAGCATGCAGCTCCTGATCTCAGGGTCCTAACGTCAAGCCCCACACCGCGCATAGAGATTCCTTAAAAAAATAAAACAAGGCGCGCCTGGGTGGCTCAGTCGGTTACGTGTCTGACTCTTGATCTTGGCTCAGGTCTTGATCTCAGGACTGTAAGTTCAGGCCTCATGTTGGCTTCTATGCTGGCCATGAAGCCTACCTTAAAATAAGTAAGTAAGTAAGTAAGTAAGTAAGTAAGTAAGTAAATAAATAAATAAATAAAATAACATATTTTCCCCATATTCTGAGAGTCCCCAGTCTATAGGCTGTGGATGCTTTACAATACAAAAATGATTCCACATTGATTCTCAAACTTGAACCACCTAGAGGGCTTGTTTAAAACAGATTTCTGGGGGCGCCTGGGTGGCGCAGTCGGTTAAGCGTCCGACTTCAGCCAGGTCACGATCTCGCGGTCCGTGAGTTCGAGCCCCGCGTTGGGCTCTGGGCTGATGGCTCGGAGCCTGGAGCCTGTTTCCGATTCTGTGTCTCCCTCTCTCTCTGCCCCTCCCCCGTTCATGCTCTGTCTCTC